>NC_030438.2:20553722-20558722 GCF_001660625.3 Ictalurus punctatus
CACACTTTCATATTGTGAAGCAATGAACATTAAACAAATAAAAGGCTTTATTATGACTTTTAAAATAAAATAAAATAATATCCGCATTTTTTACACACTTCAGTGCTTTATCATTTAGCATATTTATTATATTATTTATTTATTATTCATATATTTATTATATTTACATTAAATTAACTTACCTTGGTATTTATTAATGTATTGTGTTAATGTCAGGCGGCTAACGTCACGCGCCTCTCATCTCTCAGCCTGACGCATGCGCAGATGCACGTTATTTTCACACTACTTGTTAAATGAAATATAGTCAATAAGCAGAGAGCAACAGAATTTAAAAAATGATGTACCTAATACTAAAAAAACACGTTCTTGTAATATTGTACGAATCCGAACAGCACGTGCAGGGCACATTCTATCTGTAATTATACAGGGAACGTCCTTTATTTTATTTATAAACAGGTCCAATTTCTCCCTAGCAATAACCATCATATTGAGCCGCTGTCAGAGTGACGCATGCGCAGATCGCCACCCCAGGCCGCTGTCAGAGTGACGCATGCGCAGATGTGATCCTCTCCTCAGCGCTCTCACTGCTTTCATTAGCCTTAGGTGTGTTCAATAAATGCAGTGTGTGTGTATGTGTGTATATGTGTGTGTGTGACATTAATACAAGATGTGTAGATCATTATCTAGCAGTCTGAAAGGTTGTTGTGTTTTCTGTGTTTGAGGTGTTTGTTTCCGGCGGAAGTAGTACGTCACAGAGGTGATGTACTTCCTGGTTTATGTTTGTGTCAGACTGGTGGACGTTTTTCTCTCTCAGCTGCACGGAACAAAACTCGTCCTGTTTCTCAGTAAACTTTGATCATGATTGACATTTTAATCTCAGTCTGATTGAAATTAAGAGTTCGGTAAGTAGTGATTTTATCCTCGGTGTGTTTGACACAGGAGTGATTTCTGCTCCTCAGCTCTGATTAAACACTGAAATGATCCTGAAATTAGGAATAAGATCTCAGCTTTTCTGTCGAGAAGAAGAGATTGACTCCTGTACAGTGTTTATATGTCGGCTTTTATTCTTCTGTGCTTTCTTTCACAACACTTTCTCTTTCGGTTTATACAGAGTACACTGTCACCTCAGATCACACACTCACACACACTCACACACACTTATTATACAGCTATTACACACACTTATTATGCAACTATTATACACACTTATTTTACATCTAATTACAAAACTCCTGAATAATCTACAGAACATTAACAATGAGGATAAACATGTAGAGTCAGGAGTTTTAATCTTATTCTTATTCTAACACCTCATTATACCAGGGTAGTATATTATGGTAGTATAGTGGGGTAGTATATTATGGTAGTATAGTGGGGTAGTATATTATGGTAGTATAGTGGGGTAGTATATTATGGTAGTATAGTGGGGTAGTATATTATGGTAGTATAGTGGGGTAGTATATTATGGTAGTATAGTGGGGTAGTATATTATGGTAGTATAGTGGGGTAGTATATTATGGTAGTATAGTGGGGTAGTATATTATGGTAGTATAGTGGGGTAGTATATTATGGTAGTATAGTAATTAAATTCTTCCTTCTGTTAATTATTAAGAAGTTCGTTATAAAGAAGTTCATTATTAAGAAGTTCGTTATGAAGAAGTTCATTATAAAGCATGTATCTCCGACACATTCAGTGTTTCACAATCATTATTTTAAAACACAGACAGTGTGGAGAATTCTTGAGAATTCATTATTAAAGAGAAATAGTGGAAGAATGGAGTTTACTGTAGTTTATTCCCTGATGTTCAGAGGAGCACTAAAATATAAACATGTTTAAGTTGATGTGTGTAAAGCTATTTAAAAATACATACATTTAATAACAGTGTAATCCTGTACCACTTACTCTGAAAAATCTCTATAAATATATCATCTTCCTTCATTTAGTCTTTTTTATTATCTTACTTTATTAATCCTTTTATTTTTTTCATTCTTTTCTTCATCCCTCAGTACTCTGTTTGTTTACATCTCTCTTCCCCTCATCTCTTGTTCCTCTCTTCTCTCTTCTTCCATTCTGACTTACAGACTTTACACACCTCCTTCTACTGTCTATCTCTCTCTTTCTTCTTATCACATTTACATAATGTAAAGAGTGATCATATTCTGATAGCTGTGTGTGTGTGTGTGTGTGTGTGTGTGTGTGTGTCCTGAGCGCAGTGTGATAATGGAGTCTCCTCAGGTGGATGATGATATCTGTATCCTGAAGCACGAGACGGCGTGCGTGGCCGAGAGCCCCGTGGCCATGTGCTCTGGGGACGAGTCAGTCGCGTCTCATTTCGCTCTCGTCACCGCCTACGAAGACATCAAGAAGCGTCTGAGGGACACGGAGAAAGAGAACACAGTGCTGCGCAAACGAGTGAAACAGCTGGAGGACAAGGTGTGAACTCTATCCTCCAGAAACGTAAAGAAATAAAGCCAATAGGAGCGTTAGGGGGCGGGGCATCAGTCATTCACATGAGAGTTGAAGGAGATTAAATAGAAAGCAACTGTGGCTCATGTTCAGAACTTACAATCTACAGTCAGATCCAGAATTAATGGCACCCTTGGTAAAGATGGGTTAAAATGTTTTTGGGTAACTAAAGAGGAATCTAATTGAAATGTAAATTATATTAAATGTACATTTCTGGCTGTCAGATATCAAGCTCCGCCCACAAACACACCTACAACAAACCTGCAGCACAGGTCAGTATACTCATGAATGCAGCCATATTGTTGTGGTAAAGGGGTGTGTGTGTGTGTGTGTGTGTGTGTGTGTGTGTGTGTGTGTGTGTGTGTTCAGTTGTTCAGACCTGAAGCTCCTCCCTCTGAAGGGCCGCAGTACATGAATAAAGCATTCAGTGCGTATCGAGGAATTTACATGGAGAACCAAGACCTTCAGGCCGAGCTCAATAAACTGGTACACACACACACACATACACACACACACACACACACACACACACACACACACACACAGTGGGGTATTACAGTAGGGCATTACAGTGGGGTAGTACAGCAGGGTAGTACAGTAGGGTATTACAGTGGGGTATTACAGTAGGGTATTAGTTTGGGATAAATTCACACCTTTAATATCTGTATACCGTGTTGATATTTCTGTAAAGCTGCTTTGAGACAATGTCTATTGTAAAAAGCGCTATACAAATACAATTGAATTGAATTGAATTGAATATTACAGTAGGGTAGTACAGTGGGGTATTACAGTAGGGTAGTACAGTGGGGTATTACAGTAGGGTAGTACAGTAGGGTATTACAGTGGGGTATTACAGTAGGGTATTACAGTGGGGTAGTACAGTAGGGTATTACAGTAGGGTATTACAGTGGGGTATTACAGTAGGGTAGTACAGTAGGGTATTACAGTGGGGTATTACAGTGGGGTATTACAGTGGGGTAGTACAGTAGGGTATTACAGTAGGGTATTACAGTGGGGTATTACAGTAGGGTATTACAGTAGGGTATTACAGTGGGGTATTACAGTAAGGTATTACAGTGGGGTAGTACAGTAGGGTATTACAGTAGGGTAGTACAGTGGGGTATTATAGTGGGGTATTACAGTAGGGTAGTACAGTGGGGTATTACAGTAGGGTAGTACAGTGGGGTATTACAGTAGGGTAGTACAGTAGGGTATTACAGTGGGGTATTACAGTAGGGTATTACAGTGGGGTAGTACAGTAGGGTATTACAGTAGGGTATTACAGTGGGGTATTACAGTAGGGTAGTACAGTAGGGTATTACAGTGGGGTATTACAGTGGGGTATTACAGTGGGGTAGTACAGTAGGGTATTACAGTAGGGTATTACAGTGGGGTATTACAGTAGGGTATTACAGTAGGGTATTACAGTGGGGTATTACAGTAAGGTATTACAGTGGGGTAGTACAGTAGGGTATTACAGTAGGGTAGTACAGTGGGGTATTATAGTGGGGTATTACAGTAGGGTAGTACAGTGGGGTATTACAGTAGGGTAGTACAGTAGGGTATTACAGTGGGGTAGTACAGTGGGGTAGTACAGTGGGGTATTACAGTGGGGTATTACAGTAGGGTATTACATTAGGGTAGTACAGTGGGGTAGTACAGTGGGGTATTACAGTGGGGTATTACAGTGGGGTAGTACAGTAGGGTATTACAGTGGGGTAGTACAGTGGGGTATTACAGTAGGGTATTACAGTGGGGTAGTACAGTAGGGTATTACAGTGGGGTAGTACAGTGGGGTAGTACAGTGGGGTATTACAGTAGGGTATTACAGTGGGGTAGTACAGTAGGGTAGTACAGTGGGGTAGTACAGTGGGGTATTACAGTGGGGTATTACAGTAGGGTATTACATTAGGGTAGTACAGTGGGGTAGTACAGTGGGGTATTACAGTAGGGTATTACAGTGGGGTAGTACAGTAGGGTATTACAGTGGGGTAGTACAGTGGGGTATTACAGTAGGGTAGTACAGTGGGGTATTACAGTGGGGTATTACAGTGGGGTAGTACAGTAGGGTAGTACAGTGGGGTATTACAGTGGGGTATTACAGTAGGGTAGTACAGTAGGGTATTACAGTGGGGTATTACAGTAGGGTATTACATTAGGGTAGTACAGTAGGGTAGTATATTAGGGTAGTACAGTAGGGTAGTACAGTAGGGTAGTATATTAGGGTAGTACAGTGGGGTATTACAGTAGGGTATTACATTAGGGTAGTATATTAGGGTAGTACAGTAGGGTAGTATATTAGGGTAGTACAGTAGGGTAGTATATTAGGGTAGTACAGTAGGGTAGTATATTAGGGTAGTACAGTAGGGTATTACAGTGGGGTAGTACAGTGGGGTATTACAGTAGGGTAGTACAGTAGGGTATTACAGTGGGGTATTACAGTGGGGTATTACAGTGGGGTAGTACAGTAGGGTATTACAGTGGGGTATTACATTAGGGTAGTACAGTAGGGTAGTACAATAGGGTAGTACAG
>NC_030438.2:20563722-20566222 GCF_001660625.3 Ictalurus punctatus
CGGTCACATTAGGGGCTGTTCCACATTTATAACGCTCGTTAGATGAGGATTAAGTGAACGTCAATGTAGGCTTCAGGATTAAATTTACCCAGAAGGCATTGCTGTCATCAGAAATTAATTTGAGTTTTTTAAAATAATTCCTATAAAGAACGGTTTTGTTGCTCAACACGCTGTTGCTAATGAATTAAAGCTGGAGCTAGTTAACCTCAGACCTGAAGGGCCAGTTGGTGTGTTAGCTAAGCAGAATTAGTTAGCTAGCAAGCTAATAGCTCTTTTATACATGAGGGAGTAAAAACTAGGGTAGTGTGGTAGATAAATTACTGAAGAAAAGAGCTTTAAGGGAGTCGGGGGGCACTTACTTTGAACTCCACATGCAATCTACAGCTCCAGTATACGTGTGTATGTGTGTGTGCGCGAGGCTGTTGTGAGTCGATCAGGGTGTGTAAACAGGAATCGGAGCACAGGGTGTGTGTGTGTTAATGTAAATGAAGAATGATCTGGAGAATGTGTGTGTGTGTATGAGATGTAGAGGTGTTCACACTGACACACTCCTAGTGTTGTCCGGAAGATAATGTGCTAAATGAAGGGTGTGTGTGTGTGTGTGTGTGTGTGTGTGTGTGTGGCTCCATATTATATGATTATTTTATTCGGTGTGTGTTCGGTTCTCAGCGTTGGCGTCGTGCCGAAATGCAATGTACAGCTGATGTGGATCGTTTTCTAGCTCGGCTCTTTGTAAATATTAAAGTCAGATGAACGTCAGAGTTTGTGTTTATTCACAGGTTTACTACACTTTATGTGGGTAAACACACACACACACACACACACACACACACACACACACACATACACTGAGACCACAAACTAGATGTGTGTTTAATCAGATTTGTTTACATTAAGCTGATTTATCGTTTATTTAATAATTTTCATTATTGATTGAAAATCACCTGAATAACTGATTAATTTTCACTAATGTACATCACACACACACACACACACACACACACGTCACATTTATTTTGATTATTATTTTAATAATCAACTTACACTTTGATCATGTTTATAATAACAGATGGGTTTTCTATCGATGTTTCAATGTTTATTCAGACATCGTCTTCACCACCGCCTTTTATTCACACTGTACATCAGACAATGAGTGTGTGTACACACACACACACACACACAATGATGTTTATTACATTTACATTACATTTATACACACAGCTCAGTCTCCTTCTGCTGTAAACTGTGTGTGTGTGTTTTCACTTTCAAACAAAACTGATGATCTTGCAAAAAAAAACAATCACAACAAAATAAGTGCATTCTAAGAAAAAAAAAAAAGAAATCGGTGTGTGTGTGTGTGTGTGTGTGTGTGTGTGTGTGTGTGAAAGAGAGCATCAGAGTCCCAGAGGAGGATATTCTATCTGATGTGATTAAAAACTCTCTCTATGAATTTCTATGAGATTTAGTCATGAATATAAACAGCAGTGTGTGTGTGTGTGTGTGTGTGTGTGTGTGTGTGTTCTACATGCTGGTGGGTAATCGCTGTGCTCTGTGTTTGGCGGAGACGCCGGTTCGCTCGTACTCCTGCTTCTCTTTGATGTACTGCTGCTTACACTCCTCATAGAACACCGGATCTGTGTAACTGAACACACGTCACATCAGTGTGGGTCTAACACACACACACACACACACACACACACACACACACACATATACACACACACATTTATATACACACACATACAAACTCCTAGATTAGACTCCAACGTGGCGCCTAGACTCCTAGCTAAACTCCTTACAGTTTGTCTTCTGATTTAATTTTTTAAATTATAAATACACACCGCTGCCCCCTACAGGTGTGGAGAGGTTTTTCCTCTCATGCTGGCACAAGAATTCTGTGTGTTTGATGCTCTGACTTCTGTGTAGGAAAACTTTTGATGGCATCTCTCTCTCTCTCTCTCTCTCTCTCTCTCTCTCTCTCTCTCTCTCTCTCACACACACACACACACACACACACACACACACACACTCACTGTTTGGTGAGACACTGTTTCAGGGCGTGATTTTCCTCTCTGCACTTCACCACCATGAGCAGTCCGCTGTCCTTACAGCACTGTGTGAACGCTGACAAACACAAAATACACAAAATGGTGTTTAATGTTAAATTCACTCCCATCAGCTGTATACATGATGCTCCAGAAGTCCGGCATTGCAGGAGAAATAAGTAGAACAGGGATGTGTCTCTGCTGGTATACAAGTCTAGTCTTCTTGTTGACCTTGCTGTGACCTTGACCCTGTTTGGATCAGTTCCAGGATCTAATCAGTTCCTCTGCTGCTTATGATCAGGACTCCACTCAAACCCTACAGACGTTAAACTGCATGCTCTTCAGAAACCGTGCTAACGAGAACCTCGGAGGAACGGACGGATGGACAGGCCATGGACCACCATTTCTCTCAATAAACTAAAGCCTAGGAGTAGAATCATTTGGACTGGTTCTTC
>NC_030438.2:20571222-20573722 GCF_001660625.3 Ictalurus punctatus
ACGCGCTGATCCCACCTCCTGCGCTCCGATTGGTCAGAGGGCCGTACTCACAAATCCTCTGATGATTGGACAGAAAAATTCCACTTCCGCACACGTCACCAATACGCTTCTAAAGGAGCGGCTGAACATGACCAATTTTTACACTTTAAAGTTTAGTCATTTTTCATTTTAATGGTACAAAGAATTATAATAAAAAAAATTATATGTTTAGTTTATTATTATTATTATTATTAGTAGTAGTAGTAATAATGGCAGTACACTATCCAGTCTCAGAGGGTAAATTTACTCTTTACATAGTTGTTATTATGTTTTATTTTCATATTTTCTGATCCTGGAGGCACAGGGTCTGTACAGAAAAATCATTTAGACTTAAACACACTGCTCTCTTTTCCTTTTAAAACTCTATTCAACTTTAGTAAGTATGTAAGTAAATTTTATTTATAAAGCACATTTAACACAACGAGGCTGACCAAAGTGCTGAACAGAGTAAAGAAAAGTAAAATAGAAAACAGAATAAAACCAAATAAAGACAGACAATAGACAATAGTAAAAATGAGATTAAAACACCCGGGAGAAGAGATACGCTTTCAGCCGCTTTTTAAAAATGATCATTGAAGGTGCAAGGCGGACGTCCAGTGCAACTGATTCCATAAACGAGGGGCTAAAACTTTATGAATAATGTAAAAGTGAACATGCTCAATTGTTGGTTGTTTTTCAGCTGATAAGCGTCCTCCCTCCTGTATTATAATATTTCATTATAAAGTTTGTTTTACAATCTAATGATTTTCTGTTCAAGTCCTGAGTGATTAATAAACACCAAATTGTAGTGATTATTTAAGATTATTAAAGATTATTAAAGATTATTAAAGACTGTTACTGAGCTTCTCTCTGTGCAAAACTGAAGTTCAGATAATTTAATCAATACTGTAGTATATTCCTCTAATACATATCATTTATTTATTTATTTATTTATTTATTTATCTATACCCAATATGATTAATAAGCTAATAGTCTATATTTTAATTATAATAATAATTCAATAACTATATTATAATATATTATTATGCAGTACGGTACAAAAGTATTAGGCACCCTTTATATTTTCATTCAGTTTGTTTACTTTATGACGTCTGCATTACGGAGTCAGTACACAAACATTTTATATTTCAAAACATTACTTTTACAACAAAAACTTATATCAGAAAAGTGCATGTGTGTGTGTGTGTGTGTGTGTGTGTGTGTGTCTGTGTGTGTCTCTCTGTGTGTGTCTGCGTGTGTTACTGCAGGACCAGCAGCGAGTGCGTGTCCCTAACACACTGAGAGAAAACTTCACATTAATTCTGTATTAAACTGCACACAGTGCAGATGCAGATCCAGATGTTTACTGATGCTGTTTCATAGCAAATTGTTGCACTGACTACTGACTTTATTACTGTTTAGAAGAAGAACATGAAGTTTAGAAGTTTACTGCTCTTTATAGTATTATTTAGGCAGAAACATTTCATTTCATTATTTTTGAAGTGGTCTGCGTTACAGAATTTCTTTACATGTGCAGCGTTTACACTCTTATTATACACGCTGTGTATGCAGATGTGCAGGTAATGAACTCACAGCTGCTCAGTGTTAAGATTATTGTCTTATTTTACAACAAACAAATTGTTCAGGAGTTTCACCTGAAGATTCTCTCTCTGTCTCTCTCTCTCTCTCTCTCTCTCTCTCTCTCTGTCTCTCTCTCTCTCTCTCTCTCTCTCTCTCTGTTTCATTCTGCACCTGCTGTATCACAATTCAAGACAGCGCAAGACGTCCGTGACCACATCTGTACACATTTTTAACTGAACCTGACCACAGAGTCGAGACTGAACTGTGCCCCAAACACACATGAGACCGCAGTGGAGAGCGTGCAGCAGACGGAGAGAACGTGGTCCTCTACTGAACAGGAACCAACCAGAACCTCGTCAGTACCCTGAGTTAACCTCAGTTCTCTCTCTGCTACAGTCTTTAATCATTACATCTGGATTTACACTGATTCACACAGGTGTAGCTTCAGAAAGAGCAGAACTAATTCATCTCTACTTCCAGACTGCTGGGACTACGGCTGCTCCTAACGCCATACAGACTTCATATAAATCCATAATGAACTTTTTCACACTATCTGTTGTTACCCAGATGAGGATGGGTTCCTTCTGAGTCGGGTTCCTCTCAAGGTTTCTTCCTCTTAAAACATCTTAGGGAGTTTTTCCTCACCACCGTCGCCACTCAGTGGCTTGCTCAGTTGGGATAAATTCACACCTTTAATATCTGTACACCGTGTTGATATTTCTGTAAAGCTGCTTTGAGACAATGTCTATTGTAAAAAGTGCTATACAAATAAAACTGAATTGAATTGAAATTGAATTGAATTGAATTGAATTGAATTGAATTGAATTGAATTGAACTACCATCCAGGATTAAACTACACACACCACTGAGACCTTCAGGACTAAATCAGGAACTTAGCTTT
>NC_030438.2:20581222-20591222 GCF_001660625.3 Ictalurus punctatus
AACGCCCGAGGTGTTTAGGGTGTGGGGAGATCGGGCATAAACGGCTGAGCTGCCCAGGCGGAGCGGTGCAGCCGGGGAGCTCCGGGGGAGACACGGCCGGGGTGCAGCAGCAGCAGCGCGGAGACAGCCAGCAGGGGGACACCGGAGAACAGGAGCCTGGGGCAGAGAGGGGTAACGACACACAGAGGTCACAGCAGGAAGAGGTCAGTGACGAACACAACACTACCACCCGTGCACCCAGTGACAGCACTGATACCCGTACCCATGATAGCAACAACAACAACATCGCAGACAGCTTTCATTTCAAACCCTACACCGCTATCGCTGTCGGAGACGGTGACTCCACACAACCGCAACAGGAGAACCCCCAGGACAAGAACATCGTGAACAACGAAGATGACCAGGAAACAACAAGGGAGGAGATGGACAAGGTGGAGGAATCGTTTAAACAACCACAACACAGTGTCGAGATGTTGGAGGACTCGGGCCCAGAGTGCAGCGCAGGAGCTACAGGAGAGGAACCCCCACAGACACGGAGGAGGACGACGTCACCCCGGATCAACCACACACTCATTTAACTGTCCAGAACAACCTGAACAGCTCTACACCACAGAGCAGATCAACCGGGTTCTAGAACCGACGAAAGGAAAACGGAACATCTTACTGACTAAGTTCTTCCCGGACAGGAGAAACGTCATCAAATCTGCACAGCACACCCTGGGCGTGATGTCACCAAGGAGACGCTACAGACTGAGGAGATGGGCAGCAGTCGCGAGAGAGGAATGGACGGTCGTCGACATTATATGTTAGAAATGGATGCGCAGTGAATTGGGATTATATGACTACAAGGGATTTACAGGAGATCTGAGAAAGTATTTTTGGGTTTCTGAGTTTGAGGGTGTGGGTGGGGGGATGTGGAGGGGTTTTTCTTCCTCTTTCTTCTTCCTTTTTTCTTTCTTTTTTTAAATGGAAAAAATGATTTTTAAAAATGTAGATATGTAAATATCCCCCAAACTGAACACAATAAAGTGTCTTAAAAGTCAAAGTCTCCCTCTCTCTCTCTATTCTCTCTCTCTATTCTCTCTCTCTATTCTCTCTCTCTCTATTCTCTCTCTCTATTCTCTCTCTCTATTCTCTCTCTCTATTCTCTCTCTCTCTATTCTCTCTCTCTATTCTCTCTCTCTATTCTCTCTCTCTATTCTCTCTCTCTCTATTCTCTCTCTCTATTCTCTCTCTCTATTCTCTCTCTCTATTCTCTCTCTCTCTATTCTCTCTCTCTATTCTCTCTCTCTATTCTCTCTCTCTATTCTCTCTCTCTCTATTCTCTCTCTCTCTATTCTCTCTCTCTATTCTCTCTCTCTATTCTCTCTCTCTCTATTCTCTCTCTCTATTCTCTCTCTCTCTCTCTATTCTCTCTCTCTATTCTCTCTCTCTATTCTCTCTCTCTCTATTCTCTCTCTCTATTCTCTCTCTCTCTATTCTCTCTCTCTATTCTCTCTCTCTCTATTCTCTCTCTCTATTCTCTCTCTCTATTCTCTCTCTCTCTATTCTCTCTCTCTATTCTCTCTCTCTATTCTCTCTCTCTCTATTCTCTCTCTCTCTATTCTCTCTCTCTATTCTCTCTCTCTCTCTATTCTCTCTCTCTATTCTCTCTCTCTCTCTATTCTCTCTCTCTATTCTCTCTCTCTATTCTCTCTCTCTCTATTCTCTCTCTCTATTCTCTCTCTCTATTCTCTCTCTCTCTATTCTCTCTCTCTATTCTCTCTCTCTATTCTCTCTCTCTATTCACTCTCTCTCTCTATTCTCTCTCTCCACTCTCTCTATTCTCTATATTCTCTCTCTCTATTCTCTCTCTCCACTCTCTCTATTCTCTCTCTATTCTCTCTCTCTCTATTCTCTCTCTCTCTATCCCCCCTCTCTCTCCATCTCTCTCCCTCTCTCTCTCTCTCTCTTTATTCATTCTCTCTCTATTCTCTCTCTTTATTCATTCTCTCCCTCTCTCTCTCTTTATTCATTCTCTCCCTCTCTCTCTCTCTATTCATTCTCTCCCTCTCTCTCTCCAGGTTAATAAGATAAAATCCTGCAGTGTGTGTATTAGTGAGAAACAGTAGAGGAGTGTAAACTCTGTGATGAAGATGGGGGGAAACGTAAAGTTACAGCTTCACCTCTGACTGTTACACAGCGCTGACACTGGAGACTCCTTCCACACACGCTACATAAACGTCTCCTTACTTTAAGAAAACTTCACCATGTCCACGTTCTTAAGAGATACAGGTGTGAACAGGGGTGTGGTTAGGGGCAGAGCTAGAAAAGTGTTTATGCTCAGATTAGAGTTAAAGATTAAGATTAAAACTTTCTTATGTGGATCATTCACCTGAAACACACACACACACACACACACGCAGTCACGCTCAATAACGAATTCATGGTGCATTTCTGCATCACAGCAGATTAATTATCTCGGGTTTTAGCTTTGCGGCCGAACGAGGTGAAAAATAAAGAGCTTAAAAATTACCTTTGGGGGAGTGATTAGACTCAGAAACAATAAATCAATCATGAAGCCTGTGTGTGTGTGTGTGTGTGTGTGTGTGTGTGTGTGTGAGAGAGAGAGAGAGAGAGAGAGAGAGAGAGAGAGAGAGAGAGAGAACGCATGCACTAACACACTAATCTCAGTATAATACACGCTGCACCTTCATCATACAACCTGCAGTTCATTTTACTTCCTCACTTTATAGTCACCTCAAACCAACCAATCAGAACACACCATACTGTGTGTGTGTGTGTGTGTGTGTGTGTGTGTGTGTGTGTGTGTGTGTGTGTGTTCTGCAGCAGAAGAGAAGCTCAGTAGGAAATTTGGAAAGAGCCACTTTACCCACCACCTCCCGCTGGGGACCAAATGGAACGCTCTACTCCTGCTGCCTAGTTTTACACTGAGGCCGGACCAGACCATAAATATAGATGGGGGGGGGGGGGGGGGGGGGGGGCAGGTCATGAAAGGCCTTGACCCTTCTGCTGTCCAAAATCAATACCAATCATCTGCTCTGTACGCACGTGTGTGTGTATATTTGTGTGTGTGTTTGCGTGTATGTTTGTGTGTGTGTGTGAGTGAGAGTGAGTGAGTGAGTGAGTGTGTGTGTGTGTGTGTGTGTGAGTGTGTGTGTGTGTGTGTGTGTGAGTTGACCTTCTGCTCTGAGTTTACACACTGCCAGGCATCTCTGCAGGGAAGTCGAGCGGTAAAGAGACAGAGACACTAAACGTACACTCGGCTGGAGACGACAACACACTTGTGAAAAAGGAGAAAATCTCTGTCATTCTCACTTTCGTCTCTGCGTGTGTGTGTGTGTGTGTGTGTGTGTGTGTGTGTGTGTGTGTGTGTGTATTGCTGTATCTGTCAATTTGCTAACTTCAGCAGTAATTTCACACACAGAGAAAGTGACATAATAAAGAGTGAGACACTCCACTAATCCTCCACTGACTGACAGGACAGTGCAAACAGAGAGAAGTCCCGATGCAGCAGTGAGGAGGAGTGAAGCTGGAGATGACGTAACTGAAACAGGAGACACAGGAAGTTTAGAGAAATTAACAGGAAACTGTAGGAAAGTACAGAGAGAGTGAAAGAGAGAGAAATAAATCAGAAAATGAGCACAGAAACATTACAATGAACAGAATTCTGAAAATAAAGCTGATTTATCCAACATTCACCATGATTATATTCACATCCAAACAATTAGACCTCTATCTGAATAATTATCCACATATTTCTCTAGAGATTTACTAAAGCCATGGTTTAAACTGTCAATTTATATTAATATTTATATTTATATTTGGGCAGAACATGTGACTCCTTATGAAGCGGAGAGCCGATAATTACCCACAGAAGCCTCTGGGGTAACTCGGTGTTAAACTCGTGACAGGTTCCAGGTGTCGAGAGGAAAATACTGAGCAGTAATTCACTCGAACATTAGAGATAAATTCATACATTTAAAATCTATATCCTGAGGTTATACATTTCTGTAAAGCTGCTCTGGGACGATGTCCACTGTTACACACGCTGCACACACAACACTGACCTGAATTCAGAGTTACTACACACACTCTCAGAACACACGGTTCTCCACAGGGTTCTCCTTCAATGTTTCTACTTTCAGGATCCTTTCATGTTAGGGAAAGACCCTGTTATAGGGTTCTATATGGAACCTTTGAGGGACATTTTTACTCCTGAATTTTTACAGAGTTTGTATTTATTTATTTATTTATTTTATAGGCGACACGTTAGAAAGCGAGTGTGTTATATACTGAAGAAGACGTGAGCATCGGTCGGTGAGAACCTTCAGAACGTCAGGGGTATGAAGACACGGAACCTGTCATTAAATAACTGATCTCTACAGTTAAAATGTGCAGAAGAATAAAAACATCTGGATTATAAGAATCAGAAGATGTGAAATATGTGTAATAAAATAAAATGAGATCAGATTGTTCCCCGTGTAAAAAGAAGTCTTTTACTGATTACGATTGATTTATTTTTACGTGTAAAGACTCTGCTGTTAAGGGAAATCTTTAAAAAGTTGATATGACACCAGAGTGTGTATGACGCAGTGTTAAAGTCCGGGGTTCAGCTCCGTGCTCAGCTTCACTCGTCACCAGCACTCGACACGCCAACATCTCAAACCACATGCTACGTTCACGCAGCCTCTGTGTTACACAACACGAAACAAAAAACAACAATTTTGCCTTCTTTTCTAACACCTCCCACACACACACACACACACACACACACACACACGAAACTGAGAACAGCAGCAGAGATTTTCCCCTTTTTCATAAGTGTTAATGGTGATACACAGATCAATAGCACACACACACACACACACACACACACACACACACACACACTGACTCATACACACACACACACTTGCTTTTCTGCTGTCTGGGTGGGAGGGGCATACTCCTCTCTAACCTGTCAATCACAGAGTCACTAGCCAGTCAGTGGAGTGTGTGAGCTGGTGTGTGTGGAAGAGGGCGGACACTGATTTCCTCCGAGTGTGTTAGGAAACTCTGCAGTGCAACACAAGCAGGAGTTGGAAAAGATGTGTTTGTGTTGGAGGAAGTGTGTGTTAGCTTTAACCCCGTGTTCATGTTCATAAACACGCTGTAAACAGCGGAAAAGATTCAATGAAATGAGTAATCGTCATCACTCTAATGTCTTTAAATGTCATATTTCCTTTGATGAGCTCCGTCTGGCAGAACCCCGACTTCACAAACACAAAGCATGACACACCTTAAACACACGTCAAAACAACACCTTTTCATCGTTCCCATATCAACGAAAAGCATGGACTAGAAAAGAAACATTTCCTTGAATTTCAACAAATCAGATCCATTATATGCTCCAAAATCATCCTAAAACACATTCGACCCCCCATTAATATCAGAACTCATGAATATCCCACCACCAGCCAAAGTCTTACCCACAATATAGAAAATAATATCCAAATCCCACTCCTCAATTACCGTACCCTGAAAAAATGTGAAGACGACAGCAATCGCAGCTAGAGAAGAGTTTCAGTGACAGATATTACAGAGCATGTCCCTCGTAGCTAATAACGCTAGTCTGCATGTGATACAGCACAGAATAATCCCCAGAACTCATTACACAGCTCAGAGCATGTATACCATGAGGTTCAGGAAATCAGACATCTGCACACAAAATAAACCACACCCTTATATACATGTGGGACATACATCCTGTTTTCTAAATAGCATCCACTTACCCCTTCACTTTATCTACTTGGAGATACGTCTGGGATCAACATTACAAAAGAATCATCTCCAAGAAAAACGAAACGGGAACAAACTGGAAATCAAAGAACAATATTAATATCACACACCACTAATCACCAGCACACACCTACATACACCACTAATCACCTACACACACCACTAATCACCAGCACACACCTACATACACCACTAATCACCTACACACACCACTAATCACCAGCACACACCGCTAATCACCTACACACACCACTAATCACCAGCACACACCTACATACACCACTAATCACCTGCACACACCTACATACACCACTAATCACCTGCACACACCACTAATCACCAGCACACACCTACATACACCACTAATCACCTACACACACCTACATACACCACTAATCACCTACATTCACCTACACACACCACTAATCACCTACACACACCTACACACACACCACTAATCACCTACACACACCACTAATCACCAGCACACACCTACATACACCACTAATCACCTGCACACAACTACACACACACCACTATTCACCAACACACACCTACATACACCACTAATCACCTACACACACCTACATACACCACTAATTACCTACACACACCACTAATCACCAGCACACACCTACATACACCACTAATCACCAGCACACACCTACATACACCACTAATCACCTACACACACCTACACACACACCACTAATCACCTACACACACCTACATACACCACTAATCACCTACACACACCACTATTCACCAACACACCTACACACACACACACCACTAATCACCTACACACACCTACATACACCACTAATCACCTACACACACCTACATACACCACTAATCACCTACACACACCACTAATCACCTACACACACCTACATACACCACTAATCACCTACACACGCCACTAATCACCAACACACACCTACATACACCACTAATCACCTACATTCACCTACACACACCACTAATCACCTACACACACCACTAATCACCAACACACACCTACATACACTACTAATCACCTACACACACCTATACACACACCACTAATCACCTACACACACCACTAATCACCAACACACACCTACATGCACCACTAATCACCTACACACCCCTACATACACCACTAATCACCTACACACACCACTAATCACCAACACACACCTACATACACCACTAATCACCTACACACACCTACACACACCACTAATCACCTACACACACCACTAATCACCAACACACACCTACATACACCACTAATCACCTACATTCACCTACACACACCACTAATCACCTACACACACCACTAATCACCAACACACACCTACATACACTACTAATCACCTACACACACCTATACACACACCACTAATCACCTACACACACCACTAATCACCAACACACACCTACATACACCACTAATCACCTACACACACCTACACACACCACTAATCACCTACACACACCACTAATCACCAACACACACCTACATGCACCACTAATCACCTACACACACCTCCATACACCACTAATCACCTACACACACCACTAATCACCAACACACACCTACATACACCACTAATCACCTACACACACCTACACACACCACTAATCACCTACACACACCTACACACACACCACTAATCACCTACACACACCTACATACACCACTAATCACCTACACACGCCACTAATCACCAACACACACCTACATACACCACTAATCACCTACACACACCTACATACACCACTAATCACCTACACACACCACTAATCACCTACACACACCTACATACACCACTAATCACCTACACACACCTACATACACCACTAATCACCTACACACACCACTAATCACCAACACACACCTACATACACCACTAATCACCTACACACACCTACACACACCACTAATCACCTACACACACCTACACACACACCACTAATCACCTACACACACCTACATACACCACTAATCACCTACACACACCACTAATCACCTACACACACCTACATACACCACTAATCACCTACATTCACCTACACACACCACTAATCACCTACACACACCACTAATCACCAACACACACCTACATACACTACTAATCACCTACACACACCTATACACACACCACTAATCACCTACACACACCACTAATCACCAACACACACCTACATGCACCACTAATCACCTACACACACCTACATACACCACTAATCACCTACACACACCACTAATCACCAACACACACCTACATACACCACTAATCACCTACACACACCTACATACACCACTAATCACCTACATTCACCTACACACACCACTAATCACCTACACACACCTACACACACACCACTAATCACCTACACACACCACTAATCACCTACACACACCTACATACACCACTAATCACCTACACACGCCACTAATCACCAACACACACCTACATACACCACTAATCACCTACATTCACCTACACACACCACTAATCACCTACACACACCTACATACACCACTAATCACCTACACACACCTACATACACCACTAATCACCTACATTCACCTACACACACCACTAATCACCTACATACACCACTAATCACCTACACACACCTACATACACTACTAATCACCTACACACACCTATACACACACCACTAATCACCTACACACACCACTAATCACCAACACACACCTACATACACCACTAATCACCTACACACACCTACATACACCACTAATCACCTACATTCACCTACACACACCACTAATCACCTACATACACCACTAATCACCTACACACACCTACACACACCACTAATCACCTACATACACTACTAATCACCTACACACACCTACATACACCACTAATCACCTGCACACACCACTAATCACCAACACACACCTACATACACCACTAATCACCTACACACACCTACATACACCACTAATCACCAACACACACCTGCATACACTACTAATCACCTACACACACCTACACACACCACTAATCACCTACATACACTACTAATCACCTACACACACCTACATACACCACTAATCACCTGCACACACCACTAATCACCAACACACACCTACATACACCACTAATCACCTACACACACCTACATACACCACTAATCACCTACATACACCACTAATCACCAACACACACCTTCACACACCATTAATCACCTACACACAACTACACACACACCACTAATCACCTACACACACCTACACACACCACTAATCACCTACACACACCACTAATCACCAACACACACCTACATACACCACTAATCACCTACACACACCACTAATCACCAACACACACCTACACACACCACTAATCACCTACACACACCTACATACACCACTAATCACCTACACACACCACTAATCACCAACACACACCACCTTGCAATAGCCAACAGTACAGCTTCTACAGACCAACCACATAATCAAAGCCAAACCACACACCTCAAACAGGATGCTCACAAACACACGTAAATAAACTAACATTCATGCAATCAACTCTCACAGAATCCAAAGTCTGTGTTCCATCCATCCTCTATACCGCTTATTCTTTTCAGGGTCACGGGGAACCTGGAGCCTATCCCAGGGAGCATGGGGCACAAGGCAGGGTACACCCTGGGGTACAATCAGGGTACAATCACATACACACTCACACACCCATTCATACACTACGGACACTTTAGACACAAAGTCGGTGTTATATATATTAATTAACTCAAGTGACATTTCAAATATTAAACACCCCACATACCCCCCCCAACCCATCACATATTCCAATCACATCACCTGTCTTGTCTACCACTCCATCTTATAACTGTCCTCTCCATGTCCTGCATCCACCACTCACCCATACTAACAAGTACAACACATAAAAACATCAGTAAGATAAATAAAGTCCTAATGGTCCCCCAAAGTGAGGGGGAGGTGCTCCATCTGACTGAGTAAACACAACTCATACAACTCAAACTTTAATTACACAAACAATATTCATTTAAACCCAGACCAACACGTCTTCTGTTTAATTCCTCCTCAACACCTCATACTGAGAAAGTCCTTACTGCTGTGAGCTTTCACTTTACGCCAACTCAGTACATTAATAAACTCCGAACAGAACAGGACAGAGGAATGGCCACGAAAATCCCTGTTAACCCTTTCCTGCAC
>NC_030438.2:20606222-20616222 GCF_001660625.3 Ictalurus punctatus
CCAGCTCGTCTCGGGTGCTCGCTACCCGGTGCAGCCGTTCCTGCACGATCAGTTTGTGAACGCTCTGCCCCCGAGTCGTTTCTACAGCACCGAGCGCTCACTGCCGCCTCCAGAGGAATGTGCTGCCTCCCATCGCTGGCTCGTGACCCCGGTGCAGCAGTCGTACGAGTCCGAGTACCTGCCCTACGCCCTGAGCTCTCGCGCCCTCACTTGCTACTCCGACTCCGCCTTCGCCTCCATGGCTGCCGGGTGGGGGTCAAAGGTCAGCTACCAGAACAAGATACCCGCCAGTTTACCCTGGTCACCCCGGCCCAGTAACAACGACAGCCAGGACAAAGTGCGTGAGGATGAGTGGGCGGAGTCTGTGGCGTACGCTGCGGTGTGTAAACGCAAACGGGTGTCACGTGACGAGTCCAGCACTGAAAACTCACCGACGATCAAGTGTGAGGACTCGCGAGCAGAAAACTATGGAAAAGACGTTTCATCTGGCTCCAAGAGTGTGAGCTGTTGCGCCTTCTACACTGCCACCTAAATACACACACACACACACACACACACACACACACACACACACACACACACACCATGTCACTGAGTAAACTGTGAATTAACAAACCAAAATATTTCAGTGCATTGTGATTGGACATGTTCTGATATCATCACCACTGTGTTCCACTCAGTAGGCACCCTAAGTAGGCAGCATTAACACACTCCTGTAATAAACTCCACTGCAGTGTGAGGTCAGCTGACTCTCTTAGGAGACAGGTTGCGCGAAGCTCCATATAAATATATATGTAAATATCAGCTGTTCAGCAAATATTAATCTTCATAAAGTCCTCATTCACAACGCATTTTAAATTCTGATGAAGTAATAATGATCTCTTTGAGTCACGATGTTAAAAATGTACAGATGTAAGCAGATGTTCCGTTGATTTGCTCGTCTTTCCAGATCGAGCTGCAGCGCGCGCACGGCTCCGTTTCGCTCTGTGGAGTCAAACATGGGAACTACGGGAAGTGCTAATACACGCCCAATGGGGCGGGAATCACGCTGCCCCACACACCACACAGGGCAGTTCGGTTCCCCCGGTTTCAAATACTCCACTTCCACCAAGTTCTGTTTTTTTCATAATAAACAGAAACATTTGCTTTTTAGAGAGTTTCTCCCTAATTGGGTCTTGGCCAGTTCCCCTTTCATATGTCAGCAACCGAAGACTAACACGTGCTTCCACCAGGACACGTGACACGTCACAGCATAACACGTTTGGAGGAAAGCGTTACCAACTTTTCACATGCATGAGCTCAAAGACACTCATGATCGGCTAGTGTCACTGTGATTGACAGGCATGCCCCTCCCACCCAGACAGCTCAATCAGTTGTGCTCCCTGAACTCCTGGACGTGGATGGTTGTGACATCGTCGGGTTTCTCCGTAGGTTAGAGCACACACTTTTCTGTTACTCGTGTGAAATAATGATTATAATAATCACGCCACATAAAGGCTGAGGAAAAGAAGGAGAAACGCGTCCCCGGTTTTCCAGTGCCTGATTTCCTCGGGCAGGTTTCAGGTCTTTTGTGTGGTTTGTGAGGTGTAGCTGGGGTGGAAATTTCTCTGAAACCTGTAAACCCTGGTGATGATGTTACCTCCCACACAGCTGAACAGAAGCACGTCTAAAAGCCTTCACCTCCAGCTGTTAGAGTGAACCCTGGATGAATGGATGATCTCGACTCTCAACTGCCTGGAGAATTCACTAGATAGTAGCTTACAGCATAAATCCTGCGTGATGACGTCTCTCCACTTCAGTCTGAGGTTCCCGTCATCATTAACGTCAGCACCAAAACGTACGTCACAAGCCACTGCTTCTCTGAGGGTTTATTTTGGATGACTTTGATGGCAGAATCGTCTCGCTTCTCCTCACCGTGTTGAGATGATATCACAGAATTCCTGCTTGGGGAAGTTCTTGGGAATTATGAGTTGGAGATCCGGAAATTGAAACTGTTCCTTTCCTCTCGATGAGCGCAGCATTAGGGCTTTGTTTACAAGCGTAAGCGACTCACTGGTCCTTCAGCGTTTACAGATTAAAAGTCTTTCTGCAGTTAAAATGAACGCCACTGACTGCAGGAGCTTCGGTGAATGTGGATGGAACACAGCTTACATGTTAATGTTTTATTTTTGAGTATATTATCACGTAATTTAAAAACTATTACTTCAGAAAGTTGTTAAAAATGTCACTTTGATGTGAAATGTCAGAAGGAACAGAGTTCTGTTGAAGCTCTTCAGTAAGGACGTGTGGATAACTCATCCTTCTGGTCAGGACAGACTTTAACCTGGCGCGTGATTAGCGAGCCTCGTCCTGAACACCTGAACACTGGTGTGTGTTAATAATCGCAGTGTATCGTGTAAGCAGCTGTAGTTTACTGTCATTTAACACGTGATGCAGTAAAGCACTCAGATTTTAAACGTGTTATTTTTACAAAGGAATTGTGATGTGTGTACGCTGCAGTGTTCTGACTCCAGTTTACCCACAATGCCTCAGTGTTAAAGCCAGTTTATCTGTAACGGAGCCTGTGTGAGACTCTGTGATAGTGTGACTCTGTTGTGTTTAATCTGTGTAACTGTGTAAGTAAAGTTTCTCATGCATTCTCATGACTTTGCCAAGTTTTTATATATTTATATATATTTCTTTATTTATTTATTCATTTTACATGTAACTTTATAAATTAGTCACATGAATCAGATTCTGCAGCTGTTATCTAGATGAACAAGTCTAATCTATTCATCTTATTTTTCACTTTACAGCCTTCATGTTCACAAATTACACACTAAGCTACACACAGAGAGATAATGGGGCGTGGTCATGTTAAGGGTTCCACAGAGATAATGGGGCGTGGTCATGTAAATGAGATCAGGGGTATAAAATCTGATGCACGATGTGTTACTGAGCTGCATTAGAACCTGAGAACTTACAGGAACTCGTTATAAAACCACTGAGATTCTGCTTTCATCTGTTTTAACCACCAGGGGGCGCCACAGCACAGCAGCCAAGCTGTACAGCCTCAGTTACAGTAATAATAATAATTATTATTATTATTATTATTATTATTTATTAACAGCATATAGATCATCTTAATTTTTATTAATTTATAATATTATAGTAAGTTTCTAACACAGAACAAAACAAGAACAAACAGATAAACTGATAAATAAGCTGTGGGAAGAAATAAACATCTTTATAGTAAACAATCTTGAAAATATTTTCCCCCTAAAATTTCCTTTGAATTCTCCACATCCATTTCCACACAGTCGTCATGTTTACTTTAAAACTTCACCAGTGTTTTTATTTCGCCACTTAAACTGAAATAACTGGCTGAAACGCACTGAAACTGAAATGAACTTCAGTACAGAAATCCCCAAACTCTTCAGCTTCTATCACTTAGCACTTCCGCCCGGGTTGTGACGTCATCACGCAGGGATTCGTGCACTTTTAAGTTTTTGCTAGAATCAGAATTTTCACTCCTATCCACAATGATGATCATGGATGTAAATTAATAAATTATATTTTAAACTTAACATTTAAGTCATTTACAATATTTCAGAAGCCAGAAGTTTAAAATAATAATAATAATAATAAACATAATAATATAAATTATTATAAAAAATATAATAAATAATACATAAAACTGTTGTTTTAAGTGTGAATCAACAAACTACTGAGAAATAAAACATCACTTGGTGATTATAATATAAAAATTAGACTGTTATCTGGGAATAAAATGTTCCTGTCTCACAGGCAGGTGAAAGTTCTTAAAACATGTTTGGTTCCTAAAAGAACGCATGAAGTTCCCATAAAGGTTCCTGTAGCAGAAAGTGTGTGTGTGTGAGTGTATGGTGTATGAGGAGTCTATATATAAGATGAGGTACAGAGTGAGGTGTGACTCTGAGACACAGAACATCAGCTTTATTATGATTCGGAACCCGCGTGAGCTCCTCAGTGCGCGTGAACGCTGCGCGCGCACTACCTGGCTCAGGTAAACTCAGGGGCAGAGTCGGAAACAGTCCGCTCCAAACCGCGTCCGAAACCCAGGGAAGTGTGTGACCGGTGAGTGTGTGGAGTGTGTGGAGTGTTAATGATGATAAACACGGACAGAAGGTGTCTTTAGGGAAAAAAACTAAAATCGCTTCAGTGACAAAAACACACTTCCGCCATCGGAATCACAGCCGCGAGCGTGAACAACACCGGAGTTCCTGTCGAGTCTATGAGGTGAGTACACACACACACACACACACACACACACACACAAAACAAAACAAAAAACATACACACACACACAAAGTTTCATCTGTCCTTTAAAATGAACTCCACACAGTCCTGCTACACACACGTTTATTCGGTGTGTGTGTGTGTGTGTGTGTGTGTGTGTGTGTGTGTGTGAGAGAGAGAGAGAGAGAGAGAGAGAGAGAGAGAGAGAAATGAGCGAGCTGAGAGTAAAACTCTGTAAATACTCTTCTTGTACACTTCTTCTCTCTTACTTTTACTAAATCATTATTAACACCTTCATGTCCGCTGGCTGCTGCGTTTAAGATCAGACCAGATCAGACCAGATCAGATCAGAGGCCAGGAGATTAAACTCTTCTCCATTTATTTATAATCAACTTCTAAAGTGTCAGAGGGTGGAACCTCACAATGCGTGGTAGTGAAGCTCGAAAACATGCCCGAACCCTCGCCCGAACCCTCGCCCGAACCCTCGCCCGAACCCTCGCCCGAACCCTCGCCCGAACCCTCGCCTGAACTTCTGCACTGCGGTCATTAGCAGTGTTTGTACTTCAGGGAAGGAGAATGTAGCAGTGTTTGCTGTGAGAGTGTAAATTACATCTGTACTGTAGCTGATCAACGAGCGTTTGTGTAACACGAAGCTGTTAAAGTCATCATGTACTCAGATTCTGTCGTGTGTGTGTGTGTGTGTGTGCGCGCACACACGCATCACACATATGCATAACACACATATACACACACATGCAGCAAGCATTACACACACAGATCACGCAAGCATCGCACACACACACACACACACACACACACACGATGCTGTAGACTTTAAGACACAGTTTGTTAGTAAAGTGCAGGTGACCCAGCAGGGGTTTTGACCTTGCTGTATATTGATATTAATATTATTTGTTCAGTAATAAACTACAGACACCAGCGTTATTATTCACACTTTAATACTGAATAAACAAAGCGCTGACACTGGAGACTCCTTCCATAAATCTTTTCTAAATTACAGAAACTGCCTCCATATCAACCTCGTCTTTTAATCCGTCAGTGGAGCGTGCGCTGTACACGTCCCTGTGAATGAGCCGTTGCTATAGAAACCGTAACGTATCAGAACCAGAGCATTAATATAAACCTGCGCTACTGTCAGAGCCGCTGTTCTAGAGAATTAATCACCACCTCCTGACCAATCACAGTCCAGAAGCAATCTCCACAGCAGTGTTCTCTGTATTGCAGTACGGATGTTGCAGATGTGTGAACTGTGTATGTTGTGAGGTGTTCGGGGATTATGGTGATCGTACCACATGCTGTTCAGATAAAACACAACATGCTCTTCTTCAAACAATCCACTGAATCATAAACACATCGTACAGACGCAGTCACGGCAACGCAACATCAGGCTTTATCCATGTGTCTGACTTTATATTTATACAGCAGCATGAAAGCCACAGACACACACACACTCACACACACTCATCCTCACACACACTCACACACACTCATCCTCACACACACTCACACACACTCATCCTCTCACACACACACACTCTCTCACACACATTCACACACACACTGGCCATGAGGACACGATACAAATCACCTTTATAATCATGACTTTTCTTTATAACCATCAAATTAGGAGCATAAGATAGTGTGTGTGTGTGTGTGTGTGTATACATGTGTGTGTGTGTGTGTGTGTGTATACATGTGTGTGTGTGTGTGTGTGTGTGTATACATGTGTGTGTGTGTGTGTGTGTGTGTGTATACATGTGTGTGTGTGTGTGTGTGTATACATGTGTGTGTGTGTGTGTGTGTGTGTATACATGTGTGTGTGTGTGTGTGTGTATACATGTGTGTGTGTGTGTGTGTGTGTATACATGTGTGTGTGTGTGTGTGTGTGTGTATACGTGTGTGTGTGTATACGTGTGTGTGTGTATACGTGTGTGTGTGTGTGTGTATACGTGTGTGTGTGTGTGTGTGTGTATACGTGTGTGTATACATGTGTGTGTGTATACATGTGTGTGTGTGTATACATGTGTGTGTGTGTATACGTGTGTGTGTGTGTGTATACATGTGTGTGTGTGTGTGTGTGTGTGTATACGTGTGTGTGTGTGTGTGTGTGTATACATGTGTGTGTGTGTGTGTATACGTGTGTGTGTGTGTGTGTATGTGTGTATATGTGTGTGTCTGTATGTGTGTGTGTATATATATGTGTGTGTATATATGTGTATGTGTGTGTGTGTGTGTGTGTGTATATGTGTGTGTGTGTGTGTGTGTGTATGTGTGTGTGTGTGTGTGTGTGTGTGTGTGTGTGTGTGTGTGTGTGTGCTGGGAGCATTCACTCCTTCCTGGCATCAAAAGCTGCACAGCATGTCCTAAAGCGTCGATTATAGAAGATTCATCTGCAGTAATAAATCAGAAACTGGACCTACGAGTCGAGCTGCGATGACTCGGGACTACTGGATTCTTCACACTGACTAAAATCTACCAAACAATATAGAATGCATCACCACACACACACACACACACACACACACACACACACACACACACATTCTAGCTCTATTTATAATGTAGGCAAAATACCAACAATTGTTCTATTTCTCCTGAAATCTTAAAAACCTGTTAGTGAACCATTAAAGTCATAAATAATGAAATGTGAGAGATATAACGAGATTATCGCCGCTACAGTGTTTCATTACTGATATCCAGGGATGTTTATCACGGATTATACAGCAGTTAGTTCCGGTTCACTAATGACGTGTGTGTGTGTGTGTGTGTGTGTGTGTGTGTGTGTGTGTGTGTGTGTGTATCGCTCCACTAGTCTGTGTTCACTATGTAAAACTCCAATTCTTGCACTAGTTCATTAAACTGAAATCATTACTCACGAAAGGTCATTAGAGATTAAAACCGTCTCCATGAAAATCACATTCTCCTCCACACCAGCATCAGAGGGTGGGGGTGTGGCCTAAATTATGTAGGCGGAGTTTTCATGAATTTTCATATTCTAAAGTTCATGTTTGATTTTGTATATTTAATGTAAAATGTCCTTTTGCTGATTATAGAAGACTTGCAGGAGGAATGTTCTAGATGTTCTAACCTTCAGGATGAAATGTAAAAGTTTGGGGGAGAAAAAAAAGAAAGAATATAAAATAAATAAAGAAAACAGAAAGTCAGTGTGTGTGTGTGTGTGTGTGTGTGTGTGTGTGTGTGTGTGTGTGTGTGTGTGTGTGTGTGTCTCCTGCCAGGTCCTGACTGAAGTGTGCAATGCCTGGACACAGCACTGGGACCAAACACAAGTCCCGCCCACACACACACGGGTCGGGACCCTGCAGGTCCGAGTGTTGCAGGCCGAACCGATCCAGCTCTAGAAACAGCTCGAGTGGTCGGGACCCGTACCGAGATCTTCACACCACCAAACAGGAGTCGTATAGGAACCAACGGAACACGTATCAGGACTCGTACCAAGATCGCTACACTGATTTACCCCGGATCATCGACCCGCAGCCGCCCCACGGTCCTCCACACTACGCCAAAACCACCATGAGCTCATACCGAGACAATCACACCACCAATTACGATTCATACCGAGAGAATTACAAAACGAATCAGGATTCATTCCGGAATCACTACACGACCACTCAGCACCTATACCGAAATAATCAGGAACTTTATCACAACCATGCCTCGAGTCCGGATCGCAAGATGTCCCAGGATTCCTGCCGGAATTATTACACCAGCAATCAGCACTCGTTCCGAGATCAGGATTCACACCGTGATCACTGCGTTGATGCGCCACGTGCCATCGTTATCGACACCCAGCCGTCCCACAGAGCTTCTCGGAGCTGTGCTAACGGATTGATCCCGAGCGCTCCGTGCGGCTCGTGTTCCTGGTCAGACTGCCGAGCTCTGATCTGCTGCATCCTCACCTGTGGCTTTTACGGCTGCCAGCAGCCCTGCGTTCCCCCTAGTGAGAGTTCCACTGACCCGCCACCCAAATCCGAGCCGGAACCGAGGCGGCCCGAGCCCAAATCCGAGTCCAAAACCACTCACTTGCCCAGTTCTGGAAGTTTCCGTTATGGAGATGTTTGCATAGCGGGAAAGAAGGTAGTTTACTCGCCAAACTCGGACGCTCAGTCTCGGCGCAGCAGGTCCACGGCAAAGGGCGAGAGTCAAAGACCTGTTAGCAACACTAGCATTTACTCCAGAGAGGATCTGGACGTAGACGACGTGGATGACGGAGGAACCGATATTGACTCGCTAATCACCAAGAAGCTTCTGGAGCTTTATAAACTGCACCAGATCGAGCAACTGGCCAAGTGCACCTCAGACCTGTCGTTCTCACGCAAGACGAACGAGATCAGCGACCTGATCAACAGCATCGCACAGGACTACAACCTGGAGGAGCAGGAGGCCGAGTGCCGGCTCGTACACGGCGTCATACGCATCAGCACGCGCAAGTACAAGTCTCAGACTTCTAAAGGCTATAAAAGCAAAGACTACAAATCCCAGGATGCTTTGCTGCAGCCAAACGGGAGGAAAGACGGCACGCTGCCGGACAGCGGCAATGAAACCATGACCTTTACCTTCAGCACTGGTGAGTGGGCGTGGTCAAAATAATGTTACATCACGGTTCAGCTCCATTACATCACATCCTTACCAAAGTCAATACAACATGACGTCACAACGTAGATTCCAGCCTCCATGATGTCGTATTTCTGAACATTTTAACCTGCAACATCACATTCTAACCACATGACCTCGGACATCACATTCAGTTTATGACCTTTGACCTAATATTTGTGTTCCTTCTAAGATGAACCGGAGATGCTGGTGTCTGACCTGACGCCGTCTGATGAGCTGGCGAGGAAGATGAGAGGACACAGCGGGCGAAGCGGTGAGACGTGACACACCCCTCACCTTCTATCATAAATCTTTACACTCAGGGGTGAAAAAGGTTCTTTAAGGGGTCTTTGGATAAGTTCTTAATCTCTTAAAAGGTTCTGCTTGAAGTCCTTTCTCATCTGCTGACCTTACGGGTTCCTCTGGAATGTTCTGAGCGCATGTGTAGGAGTGTAGACTCTCAGAATAAAGGCTATTAAACGTGTGTGTAGGGACGCGTCCTGAATCCTACACAAGTGCTGAGTGCATGTAGTAAATCTCTGAAGCTTTACTCTAAAATGTCCTTACAGCCCGATTATGTCCATTAAATGATTTTAAAGGTCACCGTATTCACATTCCCAGCTGAAGGATTCATATTACATTTACATTTATTCATTTATTCATTTAGCGGACGCTTTTATCCAAAACAACTTACACATGAGGAAATACAAGAAAGTGATGTATGAAGCGGAGAACAACACAATAGCGCTACTGTACACGATTTATAACTGAGTTCTAGAAAAGCAAAGTGCGCAGAGTTGAGGTGTAAGAGTCCGAGTACCTTCTTTCTTTTTTTTTTCTTTTTTTATCTTCTTTTTTTTTTCAGGATAATGTGGGGTTGGCATTTTATGAGTTGGTTAGGTGTTCATTGAAGAGGTGGGTTTTTAGCTGTTTTTTGAAGATGGTGAGAGAGTCTGTGGTCCAGATTGAGATTGGAAGTGCATTCCACCGCTGAGGAACAGTTAGCGTGAAGGTTCTGGAAAGGGATCTTGAGCCACTCTGAGTAGGTACTACTAAATGTCGGTCGCTAATCGATCGCAGATCGCGTGAGGGAACTTAGGCCTTCAGGAGA
>NC_030438.2:20626222-20641222 GCF_001660625.3 Ictalurus punctatus
CAAACAGGTGAAAGTGCAACAAGAATCAGAACACACACACACGGTAAATGGTGCACTTATATAGCGCTTTTATCCAAAGTGCTTTACACTGTGTCTCATTCACCCATTCACACACTCACACACTCACACACACACACACACCAGTGGTAGCAGAGCTGCCATGCAAGGTGCTAACTTGCCATCGGGAACAACTTGGGGTTCAGTGTCTTGTCCAAGGACACTTCGGCATGTGGAGTCACGTGGAGTCACGTGGGCCGGGAATCGAACCGCCAACCTACGATTAGTGGACAAACCGCTCTACCACCTGATCTACAGCCGCCCCATCACATACACACGCATACACACACACATACACAGACACACACATGGTGTAGGTGATATAAGTGCAGGATAAACAATCCCTAAATCTGACAGCAGATCTCACTTCACTTTACTTTATGCTACAAAAAATATATGAATATATCAATTTTAATTGTGATTTTATTTTATTTGATTATTTTGGGGTCGTAAACAAAGTAAATCTGAATAATAATAACTGTAAAAAAATAAATAAATAAAGTAAGATATGTTCAGTGTGTAGATGTTAATGCATGAGTGATAATGTGATCATGAGACCTGACAGGAGGATGAACATCTCACCTTGTTACTCCGAATAAAAACACACACTCCGTGCTTTAGGAAAGAATACTAACAGGAATCTCTCCTCACACACACACAGCGGCACGTCCAACTTTAAACTGTGACGTGACTTAAACTTCATCTCATCCCCACGACAGTCAAGGCCACGAGCAGCTGAACTCCAAGTACACCGAGGTGTTTAATTTAATGCCCTAGTGCTGTGTGTGTGTGTGTGTGTGTGTGAGAGAGAGAGAGACCGGAGGCTCCTGGAGTTGTTTATAATGCAATTTATTACACTCACTGTACACTTTATTGCACTGTACAGAAGCTGAAGGTTGTTGAACTGCAGTAACTTCTCATTCACCGACTGTAGCAGCAAAGCAGAACCATTCTGACATCTGACCTTGCTGTGACCTTGACCCCGTTTGGATCAGTTACAAAATCTAATCAGTTCATCAGCTGCTTACAATCAGAACTCCACTTCAATCCTACAGACATTCATTCACTCTTCAGATATGAACACACAGATGGACAACCTCAGAAGATGGAGACACACACACATACGCAGAGGCAGACACACACACACACTTTCGCAGAATCAACAATCTTTCAAATCAAATATAAAAAACACCAACCCTATAAGCCCCGCCCACATATTTGCATATTGTAACTTGATTGAGTCTGTTTACACTAAACTCAGATTTCATACTAAAGTGTTTTGTAGTTTTCTCCGTCTCATCTCATCGTCTAACAGCTCATCAGTTGTTTACACAAACTACTTCCTGCTCCGCACGGATCAGTTCTCCGTGTGTCAGTCAGGAACAGTGCGATGGTGAGGAGAGTTTAATCAGGACTCAGTAGTGCTGGTGTAAAAGAGGAGAAACAACCAACATCAACATGTTTCACTCTTTATTAATCCAATTCACGTTTCCAAAGCTCAGCTGTCGAGTGAGGACACGCACACACGCATGCGCACACACAGGCACACACACGCACGCATACACACACACACACACACACACACTCCGACAGCGAGAAGAATAAAAACAAAACAGGAATGATGGATGAAAAATCACTTTTTACATTTTTTCTGTTTTTTTGTATATTTATTGTATAGTCAGGGCCTGTGTGTGTGTGGACCCGGCCGAGTGTTTCTATCTGAAATCTATTTCTCAATGTTTATTTTTTTTTCAATGTTTTAATTATGTATTTATTTTGTCCTTGTCCCAGTCTGGGTGAAGCAGCTGAGTGCAGAGGGGATGATCCTGGAAGAGAGAAAAAACAAACACAGCTGTTAATCTACACGGTGTAGCTTGTGTGAGATCAGAGTGTGTGTGAGAGAGAGATCAGTGTGTGTGTGTGTGTGTGTGTGTGTGTGTGTGTGTGTGAGAGAGAGACATATCAGTACACACCTGGTTCTCATTAAAGCTCCTTGCGTGTAATTAAACAGCAGGAACAGCAGCACTGCCCGCTGATTTCTGAGCGTTTTCCTTTGATTGGTGTGCATGCAGCACAGCCACCGCCTCATCCACCTACACACACACACACACAGTCAATGCCAAACCACAAAACCGAGAATCCTAATAATGTTTGTGATCATCCTAAAAATTTAGAATTATTAAAGTGTTGGAGACAAACACCACAACACACACACCACAACAGCGCGCACACACACACACACGCAACACACCACAACAGCACACACCAGCACACGACACCTCATCACGAACATGTAGAAACAGAATGCTGAAGAATTGTGACCTCGCTTCTTTTGTGCATCTTGAATCATGGGGTGTGTCATATGTAAATAAGGTGGGCGGGTTTCAGGAAATGGACATTCGTTTTGTAACAATAACGTGTGTGTGAGACTGTGTGTGTGTGTGTGTGTGTGTGTGTGTACGTACCTTGGAGCGCAGTGACTCAGGAGACTCAAGCATGTGCAGCAGCTCTGAGTTGTCGATCTCCAGCAGCATACCGGTGATTTTCCCAGCCAGATTCGGGTGCATGTTCTGGATCAACGGGAACAGACGCTCACCTACTCACACACACACACACACACACACACAGTGTGAGAGAAGGAGAAAGTGGTTGTGTGCTCAGAGAAACTCTAGAGGCAGTACGCCCTCTAATGGAACCTTTGAGGAACTCTACACTAGACCCCTAGGTAGGACACACACTCACACACACCTCACACACACCTCACACACACCTCACACACACCTCACACACACCTCACACACACCTCACACACACCTCACACACACCTCACACTTGCCAGAGTAGCGTGTGTAACTCACCCAGCATCTGCTTCTGCTCCTGTGGGGGGGCGGCGGCCAGCATGGAGGCAGTGAGTGGCTCCTGACCCTGAACATGCACCGCGGCCTGACAACACACACACGCACGCACACACACACACACACAAATTAATACACACACATCTACCTACAACTCCAATTCCGAAAAAGTTGGGACAGTATGGAAGATTCTAATAAAACAAAGAGGAGTGATGTGTAAATGTACTACGGCTTATAAACAGAAAACGTATAAAGACGAGGTATTTGATGTTTTATGTAATCAACTGAATAGTTTTTTGAAGATAAACATTTCATTTGAAATTGATGCATGCAACAGGTTCCTAAAAAGTTGGGACGGGGCAGTTTGGGACTAATAGCGATGTGAGAAGCTGAAATAAGGTCGTCATGTGAAACAGGTGAGGCAAGCGTCTAGTCAGAGTATATAAGGAGCCTCCAAAAAAGACCTAGTCCTTCAAGAACAAGGACGGGTCGAGGCAACAGATGCAGCAGAGAATAATCCAACACTTTGAGATCAACATTCCCCAAAGACAAATCAGTAGGATTTGTCATGGGGGCGTGTCAGTGCCCACGGTATGGGGGCGTGTCAGTGCCCACGGTATGGGGGCGTGTCAGTGCCCACGGTATGGGGGCGTGTCAGTGCCCACGGTATGGGGGCGTGTCAGTGCCCACGGTATGGGGGCGTGTCAGTGCCCACGGTATGGGGGCCTGTCAGCGCTCACGGTATACTGGAGTGTCAGTGCCCATGGTATGGGGCGTGTCAGTGCCCATGGTATGGGGCGTGTCAGTGCCCATGGCATGGGTAACTCACACATCTGTGAGGGCATCATTACTGCAGAAAGATATGTGCAGATTTTGGAGAAACATATTCTGCCATCCAGAGCAGGACAAGGCCAGACCACATTCTGTTCGGATTACAGGCGCATGGTTGCGTGAGCAGAGAGTGCAGGTGTGAGCATGTCTCCTGACCCGTCTCCCATTGAGAACGTGTGGTGCATTATGAAGCGTAAAATAAGGCGACGAAGAGACCGTACGGTCGCACAGCTGAAGAAGTGCATAACGGATGAATGGGGAAAGTTCCGCTTCATTAATACACACACACCCACTTCCGTTCAAGAAAGCACTGTTAATGAGCTGATTTATGTGGTATGTATACACACACACAGAGTTACACACAGTCTGTATTAGAGCGAGGTGTGTGTACCTGTGGCAGGGGTACTTGTGTGGGCAGGTGTTGTTGTGTGTTGCGTACTCCGGGTGTGTACTTGTACTGCTGCACTGCTCGCACAGGTGCTGCAGCTGTAGCTGCTCCTGCACTGGCTGGGCGTAACGGCTGAGATGCTACACACACACACACACAGAGGGAGAGTCAGGAATACAGCGAAAACTAAATCTGTAGTGTGTGTGTGTGTACGAGACTCACCCATACGCTGTGATGCCATCATGCGTGGCACCTGATTGGTCGTTGGGCGGATGGCGCCGAAGGTCTGTGGACGCGGTGCTGTGGGACGGATCGCATTCGGCATGTTCTGGAAATCTGCACACAGGAAGTATAATGTCATGATGTCATCAAAAGATGCCAGGGGAATACACACAATAATGGGCTGTGTCCCAAACTGAGTCCATATAATACACCTCAGTTTACTGTAGGCAGTGTACCGAGTGGGTGCAGGGAGCGGTTTGGGACACAACCAGGGGGTGAGGGTAGGTGGGTGTTAGTGTAGCTGGGACTCACGCTGGGGGCGGACGCTCTGCGTGGCCCATCGGGGACTCGGGCGGAGCTGCGCCAGCTGACTGCTTGGATAATAGGCAGCTCTGTTCTGAGCCTGTCTCACACACACACACATAGAGCAGTTAACACACTTTGGAAAGACATTAAAGTGCTAAATGAGTATATGTAAATGGGTTAAAGCCAGTGTGTGTGTACCTGAGGAATAGCAGCCATGAAGTACCCGGATGGAGGAGCGGGCTGGTAGGGGTTGAGGACGGGGTTTGGGACGGCGCGTACACTAGCCATCCTCTGCATGTACTGGTTGGTGAGGTGAGCCTGACGCTCCTCTTTACGCTGCGCCAGAGCCACGTACAGCGGCTTGGTGGCTACGATGCGGCCGTTCATCTCCGTCACCGCCTTCGTGGCTTCCTCCGGAGACGAGAAACACACGAAGCCAAACCCTTTAGAGCGACCACCCTCCATCATCACCTGCAGGGGGCAGCAGAGACGCGCATCACCGTTACAACACACTCAGTAACACCGCTTTTACACCCCTGACCTTAACACTGGCGCGTTAACACTTTCAGCGTCATATAAACAGCAACAGATACCGCACACTTAAACCTAAACATCTGGTTATGCATTTGAGGAAACACTATAAAACACTGGGGTGATGAGTCACAGGTGATTAGTTAAAGGTGAGCAGGCAGGGGTAGGGTACCTTAGCGCTGGTGATTGTTCCAAAAGGTGAGAACTCTTTGCGGAGACGTTCGTCATCCAGACCGTCATCCAGATTCTTCACATACAAGTTCACACCCTACAGCACAGGATGGAGGTCAGCAGTGTGTGTGTGTGTGTGTACGTATGTATATAAATGAGTATATGTTTGTGTGTGTGTGTGTGTGTGTGTGTGTGTGTGTGTGTGTACCTGGTAGCGGGTCATGCGGTCCTGCTTCATCTGCTCAAACTTGCGTTTCAGTTCAGTCTGTCTCTCGCCTTTCTTCTGCGCCCGGCCCACGTACACCTGCTTCCCATTCAGCTCCTTTCCATTCATCTCATCCACAGCCTACACACACACACACACACACACACACTATTACCCCGAGCCCTTGATCCTGAAGTCCATTAGTTTCCCCCAATCTTCACTAGTGCACTTGGTCGCAGTGCACACTTACTCTCTGAGCGTCCTCGTGCCTCTCGAAGCTCACAAAGCCGAATCCTTTAGATTTTCCTCCATCATCGGTCATGACCCGGATACTCAGTGCAGGCCCTGTTACACACACACACACACACCTCACATCACGCACTCAGGCTGCATGTCATTCACTACATCACACTACTGCTTATAGTTATGACTAGAACGTTATCCATTGTAAGGCTGTATCCAAAACATCACACACACACACACACACACACACACACACACACTCATGTTTGGAACAGCGCCTCACCAAACTTGCTGAAGATCTCTTTGAGTTTCTCGTCGTCCATGTCCTCGCCAAAGTTCTTAATGTAGACGTTTGTGAACTCTTTGGCACGAGCTCCCATCTCAGCCTCACGTTCTTTACGGGATTTGAAGCGTCCGACAAACCTGTACCACCACACAGACACACACACAGACACATACCACATCAGCACCAGGAGTAAATTACATCCTGCTAAATCGCAAACTCACAAATTAGTCTCACACACACACACACACACACACAGTCAGGCAGTTAGAGTTATTTAGACATGTCTTACACTTTGCGGTCGTTGAGCAGCATGCCGTTCATTTTCTCTATCGCTCTCTCTGCAGCCTCGTGGGTCTCAAAGTGCACGAAGCCGTAGCCCTTAGAGCCATTTTCATCACACACCACCTTCAGGAGAAGCACGCAGTTACACACACACACGATAGAACAACATGCTGACACTACATTTACACACATACACGATAGAACATGCTGACACCACTTTTACACACACACACAGAGAAGCATGCCAAACCTTGCAGGACAAGATGTTCCCGAACGCTGAGAAGGTGTCGTAGAGAGCCTTGTTGTCGATGGACTTGTCGAGGTTCTTGATGAAGATGTTCCCGACGCCGCTCTTCCTCAGCGAGGGGTCTCTCTGGGACCACATGATCCGTACCGGACGCCCCTTAATCACATCGAAGTTCATGGTGTCCAGAGCTCGCTCGGCTGAAGGGAGAGAAGTCCGGTACAGCCCGTTAGCTTCATTACAAAACACCAAAACACACTGAGATGGGGTTGTGACGCTACCCCGCTGAAATGAGTTTTTGGAGCGTGAGGCGTCTGCTAGTGTTATAAAAGCAAATAGAAACCGCGATACATTGCAATATCGAACCGCAGTACATATGGATTCGGCACCCAAGCACGTTGACCGTATGGATTCGGGTCCCAGCCCCGGCGTACACACGGCCCACATAGCAACACACAGCCATGTCTACACCTTCACATCTACAGCATGTCTTTCAACATTTCCCTTCATTAACTAAAGCTCTCACCAACACTAGATGTCAGTGTGAAGACTTTTAGTTTAACAGTGAAGGATTATCCAGAGAAACGAGGATTGTAGCAAATATCAAATAAAATGATCGGATAAACAGTGAGCTTGGAGGAAAAACACTGACAATCCAAATGGAAATAAAACCACAGAGGAGCACCTGTACACCCCAGGACCAGCTTTATAATTAATCCCATCCGAATAGAGCCATAAACATCCAGCAACGTCCTGAATAATAAAACATTAGTGAAATATCCGCACGTCAGGTTTAATACACCATATAAACACTTCACCAGGGACAGAAGTGTATAACTGTCTCACCGGCGGGCTGCTGGAGGTAATAAACTGTACAGTAACATATAACACACGTTAGACAGACAGACAGACAGTCAGTCTCACCGTCGGCGGGCTGCTGGAAGTTGACGTAGGCGTATCCGAGCGAGCGGCGGGTCATCATGTCCCTGCACACCCGGATGGAGAGGATAGGACCCGCGGGGCTGAACTTCTCGTACAGCATGGCCTCGGTGACGTCAGGGTGCAGATCTCCCACATACAGAGACGCCATGGGGTAACTGGGAGCGCTGGGGTTCATCTTCACCTACTGTTCACGCGCACTGATCAACCGGAAACACACGGAGCACGGTTTAGGCCAAACAAGCTAGCTAATTTAAACGCACGGTAACTATGGCAACTGAGCTGACGGTTTTGTTTTTTTTAGCGCAAACAAACTGATCAGGATTCCAACCGGATTTCAACCAACAAACTTGTAAAGGTAAAACGCTAAAGACAGAAAAAAACGACCCGCTCCAAACTAGCTTGAGCTAATGCTAATCGGTTAGCACACTAGGCTAATCCCTTCAAATTAGAGCGCTGCTAGTTCGGCTAACTCAACACGCTAATCTGCTCCGATAGCTAAATCTGATAATCCCGCTGCGACTTTACTGCTTCACCGAGTCACGGTTACAAAGACGAAAATAGATTTTTTGTTGATTTTCTGTTTTATAATTTTTTTTGTATTTTTGATTTTTTTTAATAAGATGTGTGCCGAGGCTCGCTCTTAGGCACACGCGCTTACCACAGCACTAGACGGAAGAGGGGCGGAACCGGAAACCCGTCTCACAAAAAAAAAAACTTTTTCCTCCGGAAGTAGCAGTTTAAAAAGTAGGAAATACAGTTTAAAGTGTTAAAGCTTAACGATAGACGAATTAAAGTAAATGAAAACATGATACAATCAACCATTTGGACAAAACTAATATCAGTATTATATTATATGATGTGATAAATAAATAAATAAACAATCCCAACACTCTGTACCTCCTGTTTTAAATGTTTATAGTTGCTTTCCAGACTGGAGAATCTGTGGTCTGTACATTGTCAGTGGTAGAATACAAGGAGACACTTTAAGGAGATTTACATTTTGCTCCCTTCTTTGGGAACAGCGCAGTAGATTATATGATAACTGACTTGGACCCATCATCTCTCAGCGCATTCACTAACCCCATCTCTAACTTTAACCCTAACACTAACCCCATCTCTAACCCTAACACTAACCCCATCTCTAACCCTAACACTAACCCCATCTCTAATACTAACTCTAACCCCATCTCTAACCCTAACACTAACCCCATCTCTAACACTAACACTAACACTAACCCCATCTCTAACCCTAACACTAACCCCATCTCTAACCCTAACACTAACCCCATCTCTAACCCTAACTCTAACCCCATCTCTAACCCTAACACTAACCCCATCTCTAACACTAACACTAACACTAACCCCATCTCTAACCCTAACTCTAACCCCATCTCTAACCCTAACACTAACCCCATCTCTAATACTAACTCTAACCCCATCTCTAACCCTAACACTAACCCCATCTCTAACCCTAACACTAACCCCATCTCTAACCCTAACACTAACCCCATCTCTAACCCTAACTCTAACCCCATCTCTAACCCTAACACTAACCCCATCTCTAACACTAACACTAACACTAACCCCATCTCTAACCCTAACTCTAACCCCATCTCTAACCCTAACACTAACCCCATCTCTAATACTAACTCTAACCCCATCTCTAACCCTAACACTAACCCCATCTCTAACACTAACACTAACCCCATCTCTAACCCTAACTCTAACCCCATCTCTAACCCTAACACTAACCCCATCTCTAACCCTAACACTAACCCCATCTCTAACCCTAACACTAACCCCAACTCTAACACCATCTCTAACCCCTTCTCTAACCCTAACATTAACCCCATCTCTAACCCTAACTCTAACCCCATCTCTAACCCTAACACTAACCCCATCTCTAACACTAACACTAACCCCATCTCTAACCCTAACTCTAACCCCATCTCTAACCCTAACACTAACCCCATCTCTAACCCTAACACTAACCCCAACTCTAACACCATCTCTAACCCCTTCTCTAACCCTAACATTAACCCCATCTCTAACCCTAACTCTAACCCCATCTCTAACCCTAACACTAACCCCATCTCTAACACTAACACTAACCCCATCTCTAACCCTAACACTAACCCCATCTCTAACCCTAACACTAACCCCATCTCTAACCCTAACCCTAACCCCCTAACCCTAACCGCTAACCCTAACCCCAACCCTAACACTAACCCCAACTCTAACACCATCTCTAACCCCTTCTCTAACCCTAACATTAACCCCATCTCTAACCCTAACATGAACCCCAACTCTAACCCTAACACTAACCCCATCTCTAACCCTAACACTAACCCTAACACTAACCCCATCTCTAACCCTAACACTAATCCCATCTCTAACCCTAACACTAACCCCATCTCTATCCCTAACACTAACCCCAACTCTAACCCTAACACTAACCCCATCTCTAACCCTAACCCCAACTCTAACCCTAACACTAACCCCATCTCTAACACTAACCCCATCTCTAACCCTAACCCTAACCGCCTAACCCTAACCCCCTAACCCTAACTTTAACCCTAACCCTAACCGCTAACCATAACCCCAACCCTAACCCTAAACCCTAACCGCCTAACCCTAACACTAACCCCATCTCTAACCCTAACACTAATCCCAACTCTAACCCTAACACTACCCCCATCTCTAACCCTAACACTAATCCCAACTCTAACCCTAACACTAACCCCATCTCTAACACTAACACCACCTCTAACCCTAACACCATTTCTAACACCAACCCCACCTCTAACCCTAACCCTAACCCCAACTCTAACACTAACCCCAACTCTAACCGTAACACTAACCCCATCTCTAACCCTAACACTAATCCCATCTCTAACACTAACACTAACCCCATCTCTAACCCTAACACTAACCCCATCTCTAACCCTAACACTAACCCCATCTCTAACCCTAACTCTAACCCCATCTCTAACCCTAACACTAACCCCATCTCTAACCCTAACACTAACACTAACCCCTTCTCTAACCCTAACATTAACCCCATCTCTAACCCTAACATGAACCCCAACTCTAACCCTAACACTAACCCCATCTCTAACCCTAACACTAACCCTAACACTAACCCCATCTCTAACCCTAACACTAATCCCATCTCTAACCCTAACACTAACCCCAACTCTAACCCTAACACTAACCCCATCTCTAACCCTAACCCCAACTCTAACCCTAACACTAACCCCATCTCTAACACTAACCCCATCTCTAACCCTAACCGCCTAACCCTAACCCTAACCCTAACCGCTAACCATAACCCCAACCCTAACCCTAAACCCTAACCGCCTAATCCTAACACTAACCCCATCTCTAACCCTAACACTAATCCCAACTCTAACCCTAACACTACCCCCATCTCTAACCCTAACACTAACCCCATCTCTAACACTAACACCACCTCTAACCCTAACACCATTTCTAACACCAACCCCACCTCTAACCCTAACCCTAACCCCAACTCTAACACTAACCCCAACTCTAACCGTAACACTAACCCCATCTCTAACCCTAACACTAATCCCATCTCTAACACTAACACTAACCCCAACTCTAACCCTAACACTAACACTAATCCCATCTCTAACCCTAACACTAACCCCAACTCTAACCCTAACACTAACCCTAACACTAACACTAATCCCATCTCTAACCCTAACACTAACCCCAACTCTAACCCTAACACTAACCCCATCTCTAACCCTAACACTACCACTAACCCCAACTCTAAACCTAACACTAACCCCAACTCTAACCCTAACACTAACCCCAACTCTAACCCTAACACTAACCCCATCTCTAACCCTAACACTACCACTAACCCCATCTCTAACCCTAACACTAACCCCATCTCTAACCCTAACACTAACCCCATCTCTAACCCTAACACTAACCCCATCTCTAACCCTAACACTAACCCCAACTCTAACCCTAACACTAACCCCATCTCTAACCCTAACACTACCACTAACCCCAACTCTAAACCTAACACTAACCCCAACTCTAACCCTAACACTAACCCCAACTCTAACCCTAACACTAACCCCATCTCTAACCCTAACACTACCACTAACCCCATCTCTAACCCTAACACTAACCCCATCTCTAACCCTAACACTAACCCCATCTCTAACCCTAACACTAACCCCATCTCTAACCCTAACACTTCCACTAACCCAAACTCTAACCCTAACACTAACCCCATCTCTACCCCTAATCCCATCTCTAACACTAACCCCAACTCTAACACTAACACTAAACCCATCTCTAACCCTAACACTAACCCCATCTCTACCCCTAATCCCATCTCTAACACTAACCCCATCTCTAACCCTAACACTAACCCCATCTCTAACCCTAACACTAACCCCATCTCTAACCCTAACACTAAACCCAACTCTAACACTAACACTAACACTAAGCCTCCTGTCTGATCACAGAATATCACTGTGTATCTCAGAAGAACTAATACTGCTATCAGCACACAACCCAGTAAGCTGTACCACATCAGAAAACCATACAGATGGACTGAACACAGCACACAGAAATACCAGAAAGCAGCAGGCAGCCAAACAATACCAACAGTCCTAGATAACCTTCTGGATAGCACCTGTGTTCACACTAAAGAACGGGTCAAACTGGCTGTGAAAGATATAAATTACCTGTTCGTAAAAGCAGCAAAACTATCAAGTCTAAAGGTGAAAAATAGACAAAACCACATATTCAACAGTGACAATAACTGGTTTGATCTAGATTGTCAAAATATTAGGAAAATCTCAGAACATTGTCTAATCAAAAACACAGAGATCCAGACAACACAGAGATTCCATTACTGTGAAACACTAAAACAATACAAGCACACGCTTAGAACCAAAAAAGCACAATACACCCAAAAGCAATAGACAGTAATGGAGAAATCGATCATTAGTAATCCAAAATGGTGAAATATGGGAAAACCATTTCCAAACTCTGTTTGAAGAAGTTGAAACTGGCACAAATTGTAAACAAAATGAAAAAATAAATAAACCACTGAAGAACTAGAATTAATAATCAAAGGCAATCAAAACCCATTAGACTTACCTATTACTGAAAATGCACTCATAGACCAAATTAAAACCATAAAACCCAAAAAAGCATCCGGACTTGATGGAATATTAAATGAATTGAAAAAACATACAAGTTCTAAATTCTAGCTGGTCATCCTAAAAGTATTCAGTAGTGTTCTGAGTGTAGCACATGTCCCTGACATCTGGAATCAAGGGCTGATAACACCAGTCTTTAAAAATGGGAACACATTTGACCCAAATAACTACAGGGGAATTTGTGTGAGAAACGACCTGGGGAAGTTATCTTGTAGTATAATAAATTCTACACTTTTGGAATTCCTTACAGCACACAACGTCCTGAGCGGAAGTCAAATTGGATTCTTACCAAATTATCAACATACAAAATGATCTTACCGACATTCTTCAACATTTACATAAAGGAACTGGCGAGCAGTCTGGAGCGATCAGCAGACCCCGGGCTCCGACCTGCTCCTGCTGTCTCCCACTGAACGGGGCCTTCAGCAGACCCTGGACCTGCTGGAGCAGTACTGCCAGAAAGGGCGCTGGCAGTAAACCTCAAAAAGACTAAAATCATGACCTTTCAGAAAATATCTAGATCCCAGGGAAAACAACACACATTCACATTAGGAAATCACATCACTCACTCATCACACTGTAACTATCTAGGACTAAACATCAGTTCCACAGGAAACTTCCACTCTGCAGTGAATGATGTGCATTAAATTATGTCTGGGTAAGAACTGTACAACAGGGGGTTGCTGTGGTGCAGCAGGTAGCATTGACTCCTCACAGCTCCAGGGTCTCCGGTTCCATCCTGAGCTTGGGGTACTGTCTGAGTGGAGTTTCCCGTCTTCTCCCCATACCCGTGTGGGTTTCCTCTGGGTTCTCCGGTTTTCTCCCAGCTCATGCAGGTGGGTGGAACAGCTATGCTAAATTACCCTTAAGTGTGAATGAGTGCAAGAGTGAGAGTGTGCATGTGTATATGTGGTGCTCTATGAAGGACTAGCGTGTTATCCAGGTGGCAAATTCTCCCGCCTTGCAGGCAGTATTCCGGGGATAGACTCCGGCTACACCGCGACCCTGACCAGGATGAAGTGCTTACTAAAGATGCATGTCAGAAGTCTGTAACTTTTGGAATTATTTGGCATTATTTAAATGATTTATTAAGGAGATAATGTGTGAATTATTAGAAGTTGTATTTGTCAAATAAAGTCAGAGGAAATAAAGGACTAGTAAACACTCACTGGAATATTTCATTAATTTTTTTCTATTTAATAGAAAAACATTTACACCTTAACGTTGATACTAAACTGTAATTAGGAAATAAATAAAGTAAAATGTTAAATGTAGTGTGTAGTTCTAATCAGTCCCTGAAAGTGACCACTAGATGGCAGCAGCCTCACTGCTGTTCTCACAGCGCCCCCATCTTTCTCACAAAGAAACTGCATCACAAACTGCAGCAGTGCATTATGGGTAAATTGTGCTCTTGACGTGTACAGTGCAACATTAACATTGTGTGTTCTGTAAGTTATGGACTTGGAATCAATGGGCAATGGGTGAGTTAGGAACAGAAAACATAATTAAGCAGGTTTCCCACACGGAGAGAGATAAATAACACACCCTCAATTAGCAGTTAGCATACTGAACATATGCTTATAAACATGTTATAACTGACATATTCCCATAAACCTGATTGATATTAACACACTGGAACAAGATCCTCCTCCACACGTCACTTCCTGTCGGGCGCATGATCAAATCTTAGATATGACGCTCATCAGACAGGTCAAAATACCTCAAATTAAATGCATTAGACCATATTTTAACTTTTTTTAAAAACATTTACAATATGTATGAATGTTACACTGTTATAAAGTTCATGCCGGTTTGATCTGAGGGAAAAAAGTGGAGTAAACATACCTGTGTGTGTGTGTGTGTGTGTGTGTGTGTGTGTGTGTGTGTGTGTGTGTGTGTAAACTACCATGTCTATCAAATCCCACATGTCCCCTTATTCCCTACAGTGAAGAACGAATGTTAATAACAGAGTCTCTCCACACAGACTGAGGGATTGGGTTGAGTGTGAACCCGAGGTGAACTCCGTGTCTGTGCCATCATCAGGGAAGACCAATCACCACCTCCTCCACGTGCGTGCGTGTGTGTGTGCGCGTGAGACTGTGTTCAGTAGCGGCTGTGTTCATCTGTTGCAGATACAATCACGTCCATCCAGATGCGCATGCTCTCGGCACTCGGAGCCACGAGGAAAAACAGACGCTCGTACGTCTTCACGCAGAAGGTCAGG
>NC_030438.2:20648722-20658722 GCF_001660625.3 Ictalurus punctatus
GTGGGTGTGTGTGTGTGATGGTGTGAGAGTGTGTGTGATGGTGTGTGTGTGTGTGTGATGGTGTGAGAGTGTGTGTGATGGTGTGTGGGTGTGTGTGTGTGATGGTGTGTGTGTGTGATGGTGTGAGAGTGTGTGTGATGGTGTGAGAGTGTGTGTGATGGTGTGTGGGTGTGTGTGTGTGATGGTGTGTGTGTGTGATGGTGTGAGAGTGTGTGTGATGGTGTGTGTGTGTGATGGTGTGTGTGTGTGATGGTGTGTGAGTGTGATGGTGTGTGAGTGTGATGGTGTGTGTGTGTGATGGTGTGAGAGTGTGTGTGATGGTGTGTGAGTGTGATGGTGTGTGTGTGTGAGATGGTGTGTGTGAGTGTGATGGTGTGTGTGTGTGATGGTGTGAGAGTGTGTGTGATGGTGTGTGTGTGTGATGGTGTGTGTGTGTGATGGTGAGTGTGTGTGATGGTGTGTGAGTGTGATGGTGTGTGAGTGTGATGGTGTGTGTGTGTGAGATGGTGTGTGTGTGAGATGGTGTGTGTGTGTGTGATGGTGTGTGTGTGTGTGATGGTGTGTGAGTGTGATGGTGTGTGTGTGTGTGAGATGGTGTGAGGGTGTGTGTGATGGTGTGTGTGTGTGATGGTGTGAGAGTGTGTGATGGTGTGTGTGTGATGGTGTGTGTGTGTGATGGTGTGTGTGTGTGTGATGGTGTGTGTGTGATGGTGTGTGAGTGTGATGGTGTGTGTGAGTGTGATGGTGTGTGTGAGTGTGATGGTGTGTGAGTGTGATGGTGAGTGTGTGTGATGGTGTGTGTGTGTGAGATGGTGTGTGTGTGAGATGGTGTGTGTGTGTGTGATGGTGTGTGTGTGTGATGGTGTGTGAGTGTGATGGTGTGTGAGTGTGATGGTGTGTGTGTGTGAGATGGTGTGTGTGTGTGTGTGATGGTGTGTGTGTGTGTGATGGTGTGTGTGTGTGTGATGGTGTGTGTGTGTGATGGTGTGTGTGAGTGTGATGGTGTGTGAGTGTGATGGTGTGTGTGTGTGAGATGGTGTGAGGGTGTGTGTGATGGTGTGTGTGTGTGATGGTGTGTGTGTGTGATGGTGTGTGTGTGTGTGAGTGTGATGGTGTGTGTGTGTGTGATGGGGTGTGTGTGAGATGGTGTGTGTGTGTGTGTGTGTGATGGTGTGTGAGTGTGATGGTGTGTGTGTGTGATGGTGTGAGAGTGTGTGATGGTGTGTGTGTGATGGTGTGTGTGTGTGATGGTGTGTGTGTGATGGTGTGTGAGTGTGATGGTGTGTGTGTGATGGTGTGTGAGTGTGATGGTGTGTGTGTGTGAGATGGTGTGTGTGTGAGATGGTGTGTGTGTGTGTGATGGTGTGTGTGTGTGTGATGGTGTGTGAGTGTGATGGTGTGTGTGTGTGTGAGATGGTGTGAGGGTGAGATGGTGTGTGTGTGTGTGATGGTGTGTGTGTGTGTGATGGTGTGTGTGTGAGATGGTGTGTGTGTGTGTGATGGTGTGTGTGTGTGAGATGGTGTGTGTGTGAGATGGTGTGTGTGTGTGTGATGGTGTGTGTGTGTGTGATGGTGTGTGAGTGTGATGGTGTGTGTGTGTGAGATGGTGTGTGTGTGTGTGATGGTGTGTGTGTGTGTGATGGTGTGTGTGTGTGTGATGGTGTGTGAGTGTGATGGTGTGTGTGTGTGATGGTGTGTGTGTGTGTGAGATGGTGTGAGGGTGTGTGTGATGGTGTGTGTGTGTGATGGTGTGTGTGTGTGATGGTGAGTGTGTGTGATGGTGTGTGTGTGTGTGAGTGTGATGGTGTGTGTGTGTGTGATGGGGTGTGTGTGAGATGGTGTGTGTGTGTGTGTGATGGTGTGTGAGTGTGATGGTGTGTGTGTGTGATGGTGTGAGAGTGTGTGATGGTGTGTGTGTGATGGTGTGTGTGTGTGATGGTGTGTGTGTGTGATGGTGTGTGTGTGATGGTGTGTGAGTGTGATGGTGTGTGTGTGTGAGATGGTGTGTGTGAGTGTGATGGTGTGTGTGTGTGTGATGGTGTGTGAGTGTGATGGTGTGTGTATGATGGTGAGTGTGTGAGATGGTGTGTGAGTGTGATGGTGTGTGTGTGTGAGATGGTGTGTGTGTGAGATGGTGTGTGTGTGTGTGATGGTGTGAGGGTGTGATGGTGTGTGAGTGTGATGGTGTGTGTGTGTGATGGTGTGTGTGTGTGATGGTGTGTGTGTGTGATGGTGAGTGAGTGTGATGGTGTGTGAGTGTGATGGTGTGTGTGTGTGAGATGGTGTGTGTGTGAGATGGTGTGTGTGTGTGTGATGGTGTGTGTGTGTGATGGTGTGTGTGTGTGTGAGATGGTGTGTGTGTGTGTGTGATGGTGTGTGTGTGTGATGGTGTGTGAGTGTGTGAGATGGTGTGAGGGTGTGTTGTAGACCTGTTGTATCTGCAGCAGTGTGTCTGTGTCTCTCTGTCCGTCTGTCTGAGTGAGGAGTTTTTCTCTCTCTGTCCATCTCATCTTCATGTCCTCCACCCTCAGCCTCTCCTTCTCCAGCTTTACTCGCTCCTTTAACACACACACACACACACACACACACACACACACACACACACACACCAACATGAACACACACATGCAAACACACCCATATAGCGGAGAACCATTAACTGTAAAAACTCCGCCCACAAACAGGTGTATATATGAACACGTGTGTTTTGTGCTGAAAAGTCCTTGTGAACACCGACTTAATCTCTGTGTGTGTGTGTGTGTGTGTCTTCATGTTGATGTGTGTCTGTGTGTGTGTCCTTGTGTGTGTTCATCTTGACTTTCTGTGTCACACTGTGTGTGTTTGTGATGGTGTGTGTGTGTGATGCTGTGAGAGTGTGTGTGATGGTGTGGGAGTGTGATGGGGTGTGTGTGTGTGTGTGATGGTGTGTGAGTGTGATGGGGTGTGTGTGAGTGTGATGGTGTGTGAGTGTGATGGTGTGTGAGTGTGATGGTGTGTGTGTGTGTGTGTGATGGTGTGGGAGTGTGATGGGGTGTGTGTGTGTGTGTGATGGTGTGGGAGTGTGATGGGGTGTGTGTGTGTGATGGTGTGGGAGTGTGATGGGGTGTGTGTGTGTGATGGTGTGTGAGTGTGATGGTGTGTGTGTGTGTGTGTGATGGTGTGGGAGTGTGATGGGGTGTGTGTGTGTGTGATGGTGTGTGTGTGATGGTGTGGGAGTGTGATGTGGTGTGTGTGTGTGATGGTGTGTGTGTGATGGTGTGGGAGTGTGATGGGGTGTGTGTGATGTGGTGTGGGACTGTGATGGTGTGTGTGTGATGGTGTGGGAGTGTGATGGGGTGTGTGTGTGTGTGATGGTGTGGGAGTGTGATGGGGTGTGTGTGTGTGATGGTGTGTGTGTGATGGTGTGGGAGTGTGTGATGGTGTGGGAGTGTGATGGGGTGTGTGTGTGTGATGGTGTGGGAGTGTGATGGGTTTGTGTGTGTGATGGTGTGGGAGTGTGATGGGGTGTGTGTGTGTGATGGTGTGGGAGTGTGATGGTGTGGGAGTGTGATGGGGTGTGTGTGTGTGATGGTGTGGGAGTGTGATGGGGTGTGTGTGTGTGATGGTGTGGGAGTGTGATGGGGTGTGTGTGTGTGTGTGATGGTGTGGGAGTGTGATGGGGTGTGTGTGTGTGATGGTGTAGGAGTGTGATGGGGTGTGTGTGTGTGATGGTGTGGGAGTGTGATGGGGTGTGTGTGTGTGATGGTGTGGGAGTGTGTGTGTGATGGTGTGTGTGATGGTGTGGGAGTGTGATGGGGTGTGTGTGTGATGGTGTGGGAGTGTGATGGTGTGGGAGTGTGATGGGGTGTGTGTGTGTGATGGTGTGGGAGTGTGATGGGGTGTGTGTGTGATGGTGTGTGTGTGATGGTGTGGGAGTGTGATGGGGTGTGTGTGTGTGATGGTGTGGGAGTGTGATGGGGTGTGTGTGTGTGATGGTGTGGGAGTGTGATGGGGTGTGTGTGTGTGATGGTGTGGGAGTGTGATGGGGTGTGTGTGTGTGATGGTGTGGGAGTGTGATGGGGTGTGTGTGTGTGATGGTGTGGGAGTGTGATGGGGTGTGTGTGTGTGATGGTGTGGGAGTGTGTGTGTGATGGTGTGTGTGATGGTGTGGGAGTGTGATGGTGTAGGAGTGTGATGGGGTGTGTGTGTGTGATGGTGTGGGAGTGTGATGGGGTGTGTGTGTGTGATGGTGTGGGAGTGTGTGTGTGATGGTGTGTGTGATGGTGTGGGAGTGTGATGGGGTGTGTGTGTGATGGTGTGGGAGTGTGATGGTGTGGGAGTGTGATGGGGTGTGTGTGTGTGATGGTGTGGGAGTGTGATGGGGTGTGTGTGTGATGGTGTGTGTGTGATGGTGTGGGAGTGTGATGGGGTGTGTGTGTGTGATGGTGTGTGAGTGTGATGGGGTGTGTGTGTGATGGTATGTGAGTGTGATGGTGTGTGAGTGTGATGGGGTGTGAGTGTGTGATGGTGTGTGAGTGTGATGGGGTGTGAGTGTGATGGTATGTGAGTGTGATGGTGTGTGTGTGATGGTGTGGGAGTGTGATGGGGTGTGTGTGTGTGATGGTGTGGGAGTGTGATGGGGTGTGTGTGTGTGATGGTGTGTGAGTGTGATGGGGTGTGAGTGTGTGATGGTGTGTGAGTGTGATGGGGTGTGTGTGTGTGATGGTATGTGAGTGTGATGGTGTGTGAGTGTGATGGGGTGTGAGTGTGTGATGGTATGTGAGTGTGATGGTGTGTGAGTGTGATGGGGTGTGAGTGTGTGATGGTGTGTGAGTGTGATGGGGTGTGAGTGTGATGGGGTGTGTGTGTGTGATGGTATGTGAGTGTGATGGTATGTGAGTGTGTTTACCTGCTGCGTGCTATTAATCGTTGGTTTCTGTCTGGACTCCTGCAGCGTCTGCAGCTGTTCCATGTGTTTGCGCAGTTGCTCTCTCTCTGTCTGCAGCTCACCCTGTAGCAGTGCAATCTCCAAGTGCAGCTACACACACACACACACACACACACACACACACACACACCCCAACATGAACACACACACACCCCAACATGAACACACACACACACACACCCCAACATGAACACACACGCACCCCAACATGAACACACACACACCCCAACATGAACACACACACACCCCAACATGAACACACACACACCCCAACATGAACACACACACACACACACCCCAACACGAACACACACACACACCCCAACAAGAACACACACACACACACACACACCCCAACATGAACACACACAAACCCCAACATGAACACACACACACACACACACACCCCAGCATGAACACATACATCCCAACATGAACACACACACACCCCAACATGAACACACACACACACACACACCCCAACATGAACACACACACACACCCCAACATGAACACACACACACACACACACCCCAACATGAACACACACACACACCCCAACATGAACACACACACACCCCAACATGAACACACACACACCCCAACATGAACACACACACACCCCAACATGAACACACACACACCCCAACATGAACACACACACACACACACCCCAACATGAACACACACACACACACACCCCAACATGAACACAGACACACACACACCCCAACATGAACACACACACACACACACCCCAACATGAACACACACACACCCCAACATGAACACACACACACACCCCAACATAAACACACACATCCCAACATGAACACACACACACACCCCAACATGAACACACACACACACACCCCAACATGAACACACACACACACACACACACACACACCCCAACATGAACACACACACACCCCAACATGAACACACACACACCCCAACAGGAACATACACACACACACACACACACCCCAACATGAACACACACACCCCAACATGAACATACACACACACACCCCAACATGAACACACACACACACCCCAACATGAACACATACACACACACCCCAACATGAACACATACACACACACACACCCCAACATGAACACACACACACACCCCAACATGAACACATACACATACACCCCAACATGAACACACACACACACACACCCCAACATGAACACACACACACACACACCCCAACATGAACACACACGCACCCCAACATGAACACACACACACCCCAACATGAACACACACACACCCCAACATGAACACACACACACACACACCCCAACACGAACACACACACACACCCCAACAAGAACACACACACACACACACACACCCCAACATGAACACACACAAACCCCAACATGAACACACACACACACACACACACCCCAGCATGAACACATACATCCCAACATGAACACACACACACCCCAACATGAACACACACACACACACACACCCCAACATGAACACACACACACACCCCAACATGAACACACACACACACACACACCCCAACATGAACACACACACACACCCCAACATGAACACACACACACACACACACACCCCAACATGAACACACACACACCCCAACATGAACACACACACACCCCAACATGAACACACACACACCCCAACATGAACACACACACACACACACCCCAACATGAACACACACACACACACACCCCAACATGAACACAGACACACACACACCCCAACATGAACACACACACACCCCAACATGAACACACACACACCCCAACATGAACACACACACACACCCCAACATAAACACACACATCCCAACATGAACACACACACACACCCCAACATGAACACACACACACACACCCCAACATGAACACACACACACACACACACACACACACCCCAACATGAACACACACACACCCCAACATGAACACACACACACCCCAACAGGAACATACACACACACACACACACACCCCAACATGAACACACACACCCCAACATGAACATACACACACACACCCCAACATGAACACACACACACACCCCAACATGAACACATACACACACACCCCAACATGAACACATACACACACACACACCCCAACATGAACACACACACACACCCCAACATGAACACACACACACACCCCAACATGAACACACACACACACACACACCCCAACATGAACACACACACACACCCCAACATGAACACACACACACCCCAACATGAACACACACACACCCCAACATGAACACACACACACCCCAACATGAACACACACACACCCCAACATGAACACACACACACACACACCCCAACATGAACACACACACACACACACCCCAACATGAACACAGACACACACACACCCCAACATGAACACACACACACACACACCCCAACATGAACACACACACACCCCAACATGAACACACACACACACCCCAACATAAACACACACATCCCAACATGAACACACACACACACCCCAACATGAACACACACACACACACCCCAACATGAACACACACACACACACACCCCAACATGAACACACACACACCCCAACATGAACACACACACACACCCCAACATAAACACACACATCCCAACATGAACACACACACACACCCCAACATGAACACACACACACCCCAACATGAACACACACACACCCCAACAGGAACATACACACACACACACACACACCCCAACATGAACACACACACCCCAACATGAACATACACACACACACCCCAACATGAACACACACACACCCCAACATGAACACATACACACACACCCCAACATGAACACATACACACACACACACCCCAACATGAACACACACACACACCCCAACATGAACACATACACATACACCCCAACATGAACACACACACACACACACCCCAACATGAACACACACACACACCCCAACATGAACACACACACACACCCCAACATGAACACACACACACACACACACCCCAACATGAACACACACACACCCCAACATGAACACACACACACCCCAACAGGAACATACACACACACACACACCCCAACATGAACACACACACACCCCAACATGAACATACACACACACACACACACACACACCCCAACATGAACACACACACACACACACACCCCAACATGAACACACACACACCCCAACAGGAACATACACACACACACACACACACCCCAACATGAACACACACACACCCCAACATGAACATACACACACACACACACACACACACCCCAACATGAACACACACACACACACACCCACCCCAACATGAACACACACCCACCCCAACATGAACACACACACACCCCAACATGAACACACACACACACCCCAACATGAACACACACACACACACCCCAACATGAACACACACACACACACCCCAACATGAACACACACACACACACCCCAACATGAACACACACACACACCCCAACATGAACACACACACACACCCCAACATGAACATACACACACACACACACACACCCCAACATGAACACACACACACACCCACCCCAACATGAACACACACACACACCCCAACATGAACACACACACACACACACACACACACCCCAACATGAACATACACACACACACACACACACACCCCAACATGAACACACACACACACACACACCCCAACATGAACACACACACACCCCAACATGAACATACACACACACACACACACACCCCAACATGAACACACACACACACACACACCCCAACATGAACACACACACACCCCAACATGAACACACACACACCCCAACATGAACACACACACACACACCCCAACATGAACACACACACACACACCCCAACATGAACACACACACACACACCCCAACATGAACACACACACACACCCCAACATGAACATACACACACACACCCCAACATGAACATACACACACACACACACACACACTGATGAAGTGCAATGGAATACAGCTGCCACACTGAACAGTTTCAGATAAACTCTTGGCATTAACTGTAATTAAAGGTGATGTTATTAGCTGATGTCATGACACACTGTGCCGTCCTCTCACCTCTATCTTTAGCTCCTCCTTCTGCTGATCGAGCTCTGTGATTCGCCGCTGTGCGGTCAGAGCCTTGGAGTTGACACCCGTTCGTCTGGTCAGAGACTGAGGATGAGGAGGACGAAGAACAGCTCCGCCCCTCGTTCTCGGACAGGTGACAGGATGCATATCAGTACTCAACCTCTCGCTTTCAGTGCTGCTGCCCTCTGAGTCTGACTCCGCCCCTGAGGAGGCGGCGCTCCTACCATCAGCTCGCCGGGCCAGCCAGGGTGGAGTCCTGCCCCGCTCCCATTGGCTCTTCTGTGTGTCCATTGTGTCTTCTGTGTGTCTCAGAGGAATAGAGGAGAGAGAGGTTGAAGTTGGGACTAGAGTTAAGGTTATGTTTTAAGGGTTTAGGGTTTAAAGGTTTAGGGCAGGTGAGGAGGTCATTGAGAGGTCATGTGACTGCAGTGGGGCTGATAGGAATGACAGTGTGTTGTTTTCTGGGGAATTTCCATCTGAGATGTAAAACAGAGAAACCGAAAGTCTGAACCTGAACACAGAAACTGAAAGAGACGCGTCAATAAAAAACGAAACGAGACCAAAGTCTGAGGAAGGTGTGTGTGTGTGTGTGTTCATTTGATGTAGCTTTGATCCAAAACACAAAACACTGCTTTAATAAAGTCATTGTGCTCCAGTGAACGTCAGTCTCACACACACATACACACACACACACACACACACAAATGCATGTACACACACGCACACAGTGAAAGAATATTCTGCGTGGGAACCAAGTACCAGCCAGTTCTCCCATTGTCCCCGCCCCATACGTCTGTCTGCGCTCGGCCTTATTAGGAGATTACAGCCTGTGTGAGGATAAATATAAAACCCAGATACACACACGCACGCACACACACGCACACACCGTCTTAATGACCTTTAACAATAACCCAATATATGT
>NC_030438.2:20668722-20691222 GCF_001660625.3 Ictalurus punctatus
ACGCACGCGCACACGCACGCACACGCGCACACACACGCACGCACACGCGCACACACACGCGCACACACACGCGCACACACACGCGCACACATTATTCATGAGTGTTAATAGTGTTGATAAATAATGAGTGTAAATAAGTGCGCGTAAAAAAAGATGCTTTTCGTTCTTACGTATTTTCCGAAAGTAATGGCGTCCCCTTCTGACAGCAGGATGTCGGCACGCGCTCCACTGTGTTTCGATATCGCGCTCTTCACCCCGAAAAGTCGCTTCTTCAGCAGCCCAGTTCCTGTCACATGATCCGCATGGCAGTGTGTGTTCGCTGTGGGCGGAGTCACACAAAAGATTACGAGTAATCATCGGTCAGGAACGGACACTAACTTCCTGTACAGAGACGTCAATTGTTGCGTCCCAATTCGCTTATACTATATACAATGCACTAAAATTATACACTCTTTATGTGAAGAAAAAGCAGATAGTTTTGAGTGTGTAGTAAAAGAGTACACAGTACTGGGACATACCAACATGACGCGTAATGGAAGACGGCGTTGTTGCCGAGTTACGCACACGGTCACCCACAGACTCCGATAAGAAATTTTAGTGCTGATCGACGTGTCTGGGAACCATAATGTTTACCGGACAAACTGGAAAATATCTGGACATCTCATTGTGGTGTTTATTTTGCATTGTAATGTTTTGGTCTATGTATAATATATGCGATTGTTTGGGCGAGGACGAGGGCGTGGTCGAGCTTCAGCTGTGGGTGGAGAGGAGGCGGGTTGAATCGGCAGGTAACGCCTGATTCTGATCTGTGTTGGATTAGCCGAGTTTACTGGTGTGTCTGTTTGAGCTTCCAGTAACGAGCGAGAAAGAAAAAGACAGACAGACCTGTGTGTGTGTGTGTGTGTGTGTGTGTGTGTGTGTGTGCGTGTGGTTGAATGAGTTAAATAATGCGAGGAAATCAGAGTACACATTACATTGAGAATCATGTGAGAAACACTTGCGCAGTTGTAAACACTCCTCGCTGCATTTCAGCTTTTCATTCATTCGATAATTTACACCTCTCTAAACGCGTTACACTCGTCCCCATTATCTGCAGATAGAATTCGGCGACGCAAACCGTCACAAAACTCCTCCTCCCTCATGCAAGGAGTTGTGGGTAATATTAGCTGAAAACGTGTCCACGGATACACACTTCGAAAACCTACTGGAAATAGTTGACCATCCGGTAGCTCTGGATCCTCGTTTCATCATCCGACCATTCGGAGAACACTCATTCTCATCTCCGATACTGTTTAGGACGGACAGTAGACGAATTGGGACGCAGCAAATATGTAGTTTAATAACGGTGCCTACTCCCTACCTAGTGCACAGCACAGAAGGGTGAGAGTTTAGTGCACAACACAGAAGGGTGAGAGTTTAGTGCACAACACAGAAGGGTGAGAGTTTAGTGCACAACACAGAAGGGTGAGAGTTTAGTGCACAACACAGAAGGGTGAGAGTTTAGTGCACAACACAGAAGGGTGAGAGTTTAGTGCACTACACAGAAGGGTGAGAGTTTAGTGCACTACACAGAAGGGTGAGAGTTTAGTGCACTACACAGAAGGGTGAGAGTTTAGTGCACTACACAGAAGGGTGAGAGTTTAGTGCACAACACAGAAGTGGTTAATAAGAGCAGAACCTCCAGCTCTCTGCACATCAGTGAAGTCATTAAACAACACATCACACAGTGTTTAAGTCCAGGTGGAAAACAGATTCGTTTACTCAAGCTTTATGCGAATAGTTGTTTTCTTAGATAAAGGAGCAGATCTAGAGGCTCACAGCTCCACCCCTGACCCCGATGCCCTGCTTCTGCCCGGAGTCTCTTCATATGCACACGTTAGAGAACCATTATAGCTCTGTGAGTTTGTTTATTAGGAGTGTTAGTGTTCCATGTGTTCATATTCACCTGCCACAGTGAGCTTTAGTCCGAGCTCCTCGATCAGCTTCATGTCCCGATCCACCATCTCCAGAACCGGGTCAATCAGCACGGCCTCCCGTGTACTCGCATCTGCCAACAGGTAGGTGTAGGTACTGCTGGAGGACTCAAACAACTACACCACACACACACACACACACACACACACACACACACACACACACACAGAGTTTATTATTTACACATTTTATACCCCTCCATCATCTGCACTGCGGGTTACAGAGGTTTTATATCTAATCTCTATACAGAGTAAATGAACTCTTGGTGCTGATAGGCTGTAACCTGTTGCACCTGCGCAGGTTTCATCTGGTGTTCATACAGAATGAGATTATTCATCAGATAAAACCTGTTTACTACATACCCGTGTTATCTTTATTACAGTACATGTTACCTACGCTAAACAAGTTCACTCCCATCAATAAACTCGGATTTAACTCACTATAGTTCATACACATGAGCAGGAAATAAAATCAGTGATATACAGCCGAACTCCTAACTCTTTCATTTTAAACAGTTGTTATTTAAAGCACTTTATCCTCAGTATACTTTCCTCACTGTGTAGGTTAATAAAACACTAACTCATTTATTCCAGAAACTCTGAATAGCCTCAGATCTGTCCTTCACTAAGAGACACATCACTCATATTAAAGTTTAACTCTGTTATTGCCCAACAGTTTCCTGATATAAACTTATTAACGATGCATTAATGAAGGCTGTGTGTGTATTTTACACATTTAGCGTGTGTTTTTGTGTGTATGTTTCACACATTTAGTGTGTGTGTTATTGTTGTTGCAGACTTACCTGGCGGAACACTAGTCCTTTATTGCACTCCATCACTCTCACTCCTGTGTGCACTCCGTGTGAACACTTCCGGGAAATGACACTCCGGGCCGAGAGCAGAGACCTCACACTCCTCACACTCCTCACACACACACTCATTACACCCATTACAGCCGTTAGACCAGTTAAACCACTGGACTAGCGTAGAGATCTGATCACGAGTGAGTGTTTGTGTGCGCGCGTGCGAACTGTGTGTGTGTGTGTGTGTGTGTGTGTACGTGCGCGCGTGCGAGCTGTGTGTGTACGTGCGCGCGTGCGAGCTGTGTGTGTGTGTGATTTTGCTCAGAGTGACATGACTCTTATACAACACGAAACATTTCCCAGACACAAATATCTCCTGTTGTCTTTTCTCTTTGTTTTAAAAACACAAACCGACCATTCAGTTCTGTCCAAACCCGGAAATTAAACTGCACGTTATTCTGTGCGCATGCGCAGTGTAATCCACCACGGATAGGAATGACAACGGCGCCGCCATATTGGAAGGGACGACAACTCACTTTGACCTCATTGACTTTACTTGTACTTTAGGTGAGAATGAAAGTTTCTGTAGTCAAGTCACATTTATTTATGTTCCAGGGACCAAAGTGTTGTACAGAGGCAACTTAAATACTGAGGATTACTGAGATGTTAGAAGGACATTCCAAGACTGATGATATTTACTGTGTGTGTGTGTATCACTCCACATTTCAGCATTCACTATCTAAAATTCCAATTCTAGCAATAATTCATTAAGCTGAAACTGTTTCTACACAAACCCCACAGAGAAATTCCAGAACCTGGAGTTCTGCAGAAACCTCTCAGATTCCACTCTCACTGGTTCCTATCCCATCCCCAATCCTACCACCACCATGCTTCATCAACAGCTGCACGTGCACATACACACACACACCATCCAAAAAACAAATAAAGTTACAATAACCCGGTTGCATAAGTCTACACACCCTTTTATAATTGGGGGCGTGGCTGTGTTCAGAATGAACCAATCACATTCAATCTCATGTTTAAAAGGAATTATCATACAGCTGTCATCAATTAAATGATTCTGATTAACCCCACATAAAAATCAGCTATTTCTGTAGAATTTTCTTCACACCTTCTTGGTTTCAACTGACTGCTGAAGCCGTGGTCCTCAAAGAGCTGCCAAAGCCTGTACGGGGTCTCACTGTCAAAAGAAATCGATCAGGAGAGGGGTATAAAAAAATTTCAAAAATATTCCATGTACCATGAAACACCATGAAGGACATCATCAGCAAGTGGACAAAATGGAGCACCACAGTGACATCACCAAGAACAGGACGTCCCTCCAAAATTTACCAAAGGACAAGACAAAAACTTACCAGGGAGGCTGCCAAGAGACCAACAGCGACATTACAGGAGCTGCAGGAACATCTGACACGTACTGATTCCTCTCTGCATGTGATAATCTCTCGTATTCTTCACACGTCTGGGCAATGGGGTCGGATGGCTAGACTGAAGCCCTTTCTCACAAAAAAAATTCCAAGCTCAACTAAATCACACAAACCATGTGGCAAAATGTGTTATGATGAGACCAATTCCAAAAGGTATAATTATTCTAAAAGGTATCTTTGGTGCAAAAAAAAAAAAAAAACTGCATCACTAAAAGAACTCCGTCCCCTCGGGGAAGCGCAGTGGCAGCAGCATCACACTTTAGCTGCTTTTCTTCAGCCAGAACTGGGGCTTTTATCAAGGTGGAGAGAATCATGAATATCTACAAATACCAGCTAATTTAGTGCAGAACCTTCGATTCCACGTCCAAATCACCAAAGGAACGGCTTCACCACAAGAAGATCAATGTTTCTGAATGGCCCAGCCCGAGCCCAGACCTGAATCCAACTAAAAATCTGTGGAGTGACCTGAAGCACAGGAGATGCCCTCACAGTCTGATGGATCTGGAATGTGTTAGCAAGAAAGCATGAGAAAATATTACCAAGTCAACATGTGTCATGCTGATAGATTCTTCCCCCAAAAGTGTGGTGTAATAGCATCAAAAGTGTTTCAACAAAGTATTACTTTAGGGGTGTGTATACTTATACACCCAGGTTATTCTAAGTTTTTTTTTCTCTTATAAATGTTTGATTGATATTCATTTTATTTGTGTACTCTGCAATTTCACATTAAAGGTAAGAAAAGATCTGACAGGATTCACCTGTAATAGAACTCATACTCATGCCATACTGCTCGTATCACACTGAAGTAATAATAATAATAATAATAATAATAAGAATAATAATAATAATAATAATCATAGAACGGGTAAAAGAGACGAGATTAAGGAAAAATGATTAGCCAACACTTCAAAGAGAGCAAGAAATAATTTTAACAGGTAAAGCTCTGCCTCTCTTCATGATGAACGTTATTTTTACATGAACGTTGTGTTTACATACACGTGTAGAATACCGCTGTGTGATTTAATGATCCATCATCATACATTTTTATCCTCAATGTTTCTCAGGATTTAAAACAAAATCATTGTTGATTTCAAATAAATACCTTTACTAGAGAAAACCTTTAGTATAAAAGTCTACTTTAAAGTAAAGCTGCATGTTGCTGTGTGTAATAATGTAATAAAGGAGTGAATAAAACACACCTGTAATATCTCAGGAAAGTTGTGTGTTTATTCAGAATATTAAAATGAAATGATCACTCAGGCCTACTGGCCAATCATTAAATACTCTAAATAAAAGAAAATATAAAACATTAAATATCATCATTTTGGCTGTGCCAGTGTTCAGGACACAACATACCTGCTGTTCCACTTCACACACCAGGTGAAATCTGATTATACCTGTAATACACATTAATACAACATTCCCACTATACAGGTGAATAAGGTGCCACTGTGCTGTCAGTGTGAACGACCACTGATCCGCCCGCTTCCCCGCCCTGAAACAGCAGGAATATTAATCAGCGTGTTTCATTACAGTACATGTAAGTGTGTGTTTGTGTGCGTGTGTGTGTGTGTGTGTACCTGTGTGTGTTGTTTAATCCACTGCAGTAGTGACGTCACTCGTGTGTAAACTCCAGGTTTATTCGGTCGTGCACATCCGTCACCCCAACTGACCACGCCCGCCAGCCGCCAATCCCCATCAGCCGTCTCGCACACCAGGGGGCCCCCGCTGTCCCCCTGCACACACACACACAAATGTCATGATGTCTACAAAGTGTACATCTTTCAGCTAGCAAATAAAATAACAAACATGGTGAAGGGCACGCAATCAAGGAGTAGTGGGCAAGGGTGTGAGAGGGCCTGATTACCTGGCAGGAGTCGACTCCGCCCTCCATTTCCCCGGCGCAAAGCATTCTGGGAGTGATGTAGGAACCGTAGACTGAGGAACCAGAGCACACTGTCTGATCAATAATGTGAACCTGCGCATGTCTGAGCTGAGCCGACACTGAGCCTGCACACACACACACACACACACACGCGCACACACACACACACACACAGAGTATAATAGTGTAAGTGCATCTTGTGTAGTGTACTGCGTATAGTTATTAATGTGTAGTGTTTGTACCTCCTTCGTGTGTGAAGCCCCATCCGGTCACCCAGCAGGACGAGCCGATGGGGAACGACTGAGGAACAATCGGCAAACACACAGGGCGCACACTGTCTACACACACAGTCAAAATGCTGAGCTAATGACAAAATGCTGATCATAACACTTCACATCACAGGGTTAAACATATACATACACACACACTGCTCACCCCCCATCCTCATGGCAGTGTGTGTGAGCATCAGGCCGAGGTCGTAGTCATTGGTTTGTTTTGAGTATTTGGGATGTGTGTGTATGCGCAGTGTGTTGTAGCGTTGACCGTGTGACACATCAGACACGATGAGTGTATCGACCACAACCTGCCAATCAGCTTCCAGCATCAGGTCATACCTCAGAGAGAGAGACAGCAGGGCATTATTGGAGTGAGACTGAGTGCATGTGTGTGTGTGTGTATGTATGTATATGTGTGTGTGTATTACTCCATAAAGCAGTGAGCAGCAGTTATGACCCAGTTTGAGGTGATTATGGCCCCCCCACACACGTGCTGGCCCCTCCACTGCAGACCGGCTTGCCACACCCACTGATCCTGCCGAGCCACGGTCCCCCCCACAATCCGTCCCAAGACCCCTGCTAGACCAGTGCAGTCTGAGAAAACACACACACCCACACCCACACCCACACACACACACACACACACAATGTGTGTGACCCTGTTTATTATCCTCTCTTGTCATGTAAACTGTGATGTAGTGATGATAATGAAGTGTATACTACCTGAGGAAATGTTTAGTGTTTGATTGACAGGAAGTTTAGGTGTATATGGTGGCACTGATGTCAGGCTGCAGTTCCACTTCATGTCACAGGAGGCGCTGTGGTCTCTCATTTTCGGCGGGAAAGACACAAAACTCACTACCAAGGAGAGAAAGAGCAGATATCCATTCCATCCCAAATCCTCTCGAGTGCACTTCTACAGTTATGCTTCATCATGAGCACTTTATAAATATCGAAATAATTCCATATAAATTTTCTATTACATTGTGATTTTAATGCTAACACACCACACACTTTATACTGAATGTAGATATTTTTTGGAATGGCAAATGTGATTTTAATTTTCTTCCTTGTGCAAGTGTTTACCTGTGACAATGGTGATGATGACGATGATGAAGAATGGAATCAGAGCTGTAATTAACGCCAAGCGAGACGGACACGCAGGCCACAGTCTGAACACACACACAGCTGGACAGGAAAACACCAGAATTGTGGATTGTTTATTTATGTGCTTATTTATTTAGCTAGCTAGTTATTTAGTTAGTTATGTAGTTAGTGATGTTTGTTTGTTTACTCAGGGGAGGGTGATAAGGGCAAGTGGTGTAGCACCTGATGCTTCATCAGAAACTCCTTTACACAGATCAGCTCCACCCACTGGGGGGTCGAGGTCAAGGTGGAGGTCAATGTTAGGGCTCAGGTCAAAAGTCATCTGCTGAGGATGGAGGGATTCACCAGACGAGTGATGTTGTGTTTCTAGGGCAGACTGAGAGGTGGAGGAGGATGAAGGAGTGGGGATGGGATTGGGGTTGAAAATGAGGGCGTGGCTTTCTGGAGCAGGTGGGAGGGGCAGTAGTGTTATGGCAGAAGACAAGGCAGAGGGTAGTGTTAGAGCCTGTGGAGGTGTTGAGGCTCGGGGCGGGACTCTATGTGGAGGTGTTGAGGCTCGGGGCGGGACTCTATGTGGAGGTGTTGAGGCTCGGGGTGGGACGCTATGTGGAGGTGGAGTTGTGGAAGGAGACAAATCTGTGTCTGGAGGCAGGGCTATGAGCTGAGGCAGGGTTAAAGGTGTAGGTGGGGCTGTGGGTGGAGCCAAATCTGGGGCTGTTAGTGAAGGCAGAATTGTAAGAGAAGAGGGAAATATGGGTGGGGCCACAGCCACAGTCATGGGTGGAGCTATGTCTGTAGGTGGAGGTGAGGCTATAGGTACAGATACAGCTAAAACTGAAGGCGGGGCTGGTTTTGGGGGCAGAGCTTGAGTCTGAAAGAAGAAATAACTGATATGCATTAATGTTCAACAGCATTCAATAAAAATATAAAGATAAACAATTATATTTGTAGCTACAGATTTAACTTTCATGTAAACATGTCTTGATTGTAATGTTAATTTCCATCCATCTGTTTTCTGTAACGTTTATCCTGCACAGGGTCGCAGGACCCGGAGTCTGTGCCAGGGGGACTCGGGGCACGAGACGGGGGACACCATAGACGAGGTGCTAACCCATTGCAGGGTACACACACTCACACATGGACAATTTGGGAATACCAATCAGCCTACTGCACATGTCTTTGGACTGTGGGAGGAAACTAGAGTACCTGGAGGAAACCCCCTGAAGCACGGGGAGAACCTGCACACTCCACACACACAGAGGTGGGAATTGAACCCCCGACCCTGGAGGTGCGAGGCGAACATGTTAAACACTAAGCCACTATCCCGCTCCATATTTAATTTTAATCATTTCTAATTAAGTAGATTTTTATTATAAACACACACACACACACACTTTCATTTAAAAATTAATTAAACCTTTAAATTAATATTAATATATTTTATGTGGAACTATTTTTCAGTATAAAGTAATCAGACGTACATGTACAAATTGTGATTTTGTAAATAGATTAATAAATATGACGTTTGTGTTAATTCTGTCCCTTTTGACCCAGCATACTCTGTATTTACCACCTTATATGGAACTTGCTTCCTGTTTGATTAGTGTGCTGCTTCCTGTTGCTTGTTAGCATCCTGTGACAATCTTTATTTGTTGACTGTTAGCTTGTTAAAGTAAAATTCATTTACAAATTCTAATTTAACATTTTTTATATTATAAGTCTTGATGGTTTTACCTTCACTTCATTTGTGATTATTTATTCTCCAAAAGTTTACAATCTATAAAAACATGAGGGCTTCAGCTCAAACGGCCAAATTACTGATATGATCAGGATTCTGTGACAGAAATGGATGGCACTTACCTACAAATACTACAGACAGAAATTACGTGTGTGTGTGTGTGTGTGTGTGTGTTTGTCTGTGTGTGTGAGAGAGAGAGATGAATGACTGCTCACAGACACAACATTAAATTATTCATTTATCCTTCAGTAAGCTCAAGGTCACAGAACACACTTTAAAATAAATGTCTTCTTGTACACAAATGCTGAATTATTCATGGACAGCGTGTCTCACTCCACAACAGAATAAATTACATTCTCAGATCTGTACATAAATAAATAAATAAATAAATAACAACAAGGAGAAGAATAAATAAATAAATAAAGCTTTACAATAAAGTTGTGATGATTTTCAGTGATTAATTGAAAAGAGCAGCGAGGACATCGGCTGAGAAATATTCTGAAATAGTAACTGGAAACGAGTTTACCTGCAGCATCATGATGAGCTCTGCACCGTGTGTGTGTGTGTTCTTCTCAGAAGATCCGCAGTTGAACCTGCCAGTGTTAATAAAATCTTCTCTGAAAGGCAGCTTGAAGACAAAAAGCCCAATTTAAACACAAATAAAACCACAGACAGCTGTCTCACCCCCAGGGTAATTTACTCTTCCTTCAAACTTCTTCAGTTCTCTCTCTCTCTCACTCCATCTATATACCTATATATCCCAGAATGCATTGCTCCCTGTCGTCCTTCCATCCCCCCTCGCCTCATCCTACCTGTCTCCATGTCCTGTGTGTGTGTGTAACAGAGAGCTGTGCTTTACACACTGAAATATTCATGAGTGTGGGTCGGAGTGTGTGGATGTGAGGATCGTATACATGCCTGGACGGGTCAAAGCCCTTACAAAGCCTCACAGTCACAGAACAGCCTTCCAGTCGGTGTTCGGGACTCAGACAGTCTCAGTGTTTAAGTTTTCAGGTGTTGTTGTTGTTAGCTTTTCTTTTAGGTAAAGGAGCAGATCTGGAGAGATGATGAGCCTAGAGATGTTTGGATGCTGTCGCTTTCACACCTTCACCCAGGTGTGCTGATGGTGGAGTGTCTGGTCGCATTATGTCCCAGGGAGTCCTCATGTCTGTGTTCCTTCCGGTTCTCCCTTTTAGTTATGCTGCATGATAGTCTCGCTGGAGTCCCTGCTTTCACTCACACACAGTGCATCCTTAACCATTACGGGGCAATAACCATGCCTAATAATCTCTCGCACGCTCTTGCACGCTCTCGCACACTCTCTTGTGGTCAGCAGTGCAGAATTTTGCTGAAGGCTTTGCGGAACTCAATGTTGAAGGTGGTGTAGATGATGGGGTTGACCCCGCTGTTGGTGTAGCCCAGCCATGTGACGGTGCTGTACAGAGACGGAGAGATGCAGCAGCTTCCACAGTGAGCCTTCAACACGTGGGTCAGGAAGAAGGGCAACCAGCAGATAATAAACACACCTGACACACACACACACACAGTTCCTTCATCACTGTCATGCATAATATCAGAGAGATGATTCTCTTATAAAGCTCCAGTGATCTGAAATTATACATGCCTTTGTGTTTGTCAAAAATCACTCTCTCTCTGTCTGTCTCACTCTCTGTCTGTCTCACTCTCACCTAGTACAATGGCGAGCATCTGTGTTGCTTTCCTCTCCTTCTGCTGAGACATTCGCCCTCTTGTTCTCTCCTTCTCCCCTCCTCTCCTCTCTCTTCCTCCGTCCCTCTTCCTCCATCCTAGCTGAGCTTGGGGGTAGGTGGATACAGCGGAGCATGAAGGGGTGGGGCATGATGGGGCGTGGCCCAGTACCATAGAAACAGAGACAGAAGTTTTTGCACGCTTCTGTAAACACACTGACCCTGAGTCCAGAGGACAATCCGTCACTTCCTTTACCAACGTCTGTGAGAGAGAGACAGGGAGAGGGAGGGAGAGACAAGACAAGGAGAGAGACAGGGATCATGTCTCCCTTCATCACGTGTTCTATACGTGTACATTAACAGTGAGGACAGACTGAGCAGTAGTCTGTTCCAGAGGTGTTTATAACTCACCACTTTTTTTTGTTGAGGTGCATTTGTGGGCGTTGGCTTCATTATTAGTGTGTAGAGTTTCACATCCTCGGGATGAGTCCATTTATTCTGTCTCATGCACACACACACACGCATGCACACGCACGCATGCACACGCACGCATGCACACGCACGCACGCACACACGCACACCAGAATACAACTGAGCCAACAATAACACACTCTAACCATTACTTTTTTTTGTTCTAATGCTCATTCTGTCTCAGATTTAAATCCACTCTGTTTCCTACTGCTTTTGTTTTTCTGTCTGATCCTCATTTTAATATCTCTGAATTATTCTAATTATTTTAATTATTTTAATTTGAACCCTGACCTTGATTCTAATTCAGTTTATAGTAATCATTTTTATTCAGAGTGTAAATATAATTCTAATGCTGATTCTAATTTAGATTCTGGATTTGACACTAATCTTGATCTTGACGTGTGGGTGAGTCTTTAGGTGTTTTAATGTGTGTTGTGTCTGACTTTGTGTCTGCACAGGGTGTCTGCTCGCTCCGTGGTCGATGTGTGTCTGCAGCTTGGAGCCGTCCGTCTGCCTCGTCTGTGCAGCACCACGCAGATCTGCACATACACTAGCAGGGTGACGATGAAGGGAACGTAGAAGGAGGCGACAGACGAGTAAATGACAAACGCGGGATCAGTAAAGCTGCAGTCCCGCCCCTCTGTACTCTCTGATAGAGAGAGAGAGAGAGAGAGAGAGAGAGAGAGAGGTGGAGAGGGGGAGAGGGAGGGAGGGAGGGGAAGGGAGAGAGAGAGAGAGAGGGAGGGAGAGAAAGAGAGAGGGGGGGGGGGAGAGAGGAGAGGGGGAGTGAGAGGGGAGAGAGGGGAGAAGGGAACCAACAAATTCATTACAGCTTTTCAAACTAATAACTGACAACAAACACCAAACAATATTCATTAATAAATTTGATAAATTAGTGTGTGTGTGAGAGAGAGTGAGATTACCTGTGTTATTAAGACCGAACAGTAGGGGGCAGGAGATGGCGAAAGACAGGAACCAGACGAAGGTGATCATCAGCACCACTCTCCTCCTCGAGCTGTACCGTGTGTTATACAGCATCGGCATGGCAACAGCTGTGTACCTGCATGTACAGTGTCACACTATCTGAAGGATGGATGATGATGATGATGATGACAGTGATGATGATGATGATGATGATGATGGTGATGATGATGGTGATGATGGTGATGATGGTGATGATGATGGTGATGATGATGGTGGTGATGATGATGATGATGATGATGATGATGATGGTGGTGATGATGATGGTGATGATGATGATGGTGATGATGGTGATGATGGTGATAGTGATGATGATGATGATGATTGTGATGATGGATAGTGATGATGGTGATAGTGATGATAATGATGATGGTGATAGTGATGATGATGATGATGATTGTGATGATGGATGATGATGATGATGATGATGATGATGGTGATGATGGTGATGATGGTGATGATGGTGATGATGATGGTGATGATGGTGATGATGATGGTGGTGATGATGATGATGATGATGGTGGTGATGATGATGATGATGATGGTGATGATGGTGGTGATGATGATGATGATGATGGTGATGATGATGATGATGGTGGTGATGATGATGATGGTGATGGTGGTGATGGTGGTGATGGTGGTGGTGATGATGATGGTGATGATGATGATGATTGTGATGATGGATAGTGATGGTGATGATGATGGTGATGGTGATGATGGTGATGATGGTGATGGTGATGATGGTGATAGTGATGATAATGATGATGGTGATAGTGATGATGATGATGATGATTGTGATGATGGATAGTGATGATGATTGTGATGATGGATAGTGATGGTGATGATGGTGGTGATGATGATGATGATGGTGATGAAGGTGATGATGGTGATAGTGATGATGATGATTGTGATGATGGATAGTGATGATGATTGTGATGATGGATAGTGATGGTGATGGTGATGATGGTGAAGATGGTGATGAAGGTGATGAAGGTGATGATGATGATTGTGATGATGGATAGTGGTGGTGATGATGATGGTGGTGATGATGATGATGATGGTGATGATGGTGATGATGGATAGTGATGGTGATGATGATGGTGATGATGGTGATGAAGGTGATGATGGTGATAGTGATGATGATGATGATGATTGTGATGATGGATAGTGATGATGATTGTGATGATGGATAGTGATGGTGATGATGATGGTGAAGATGGTGATGAAGGTGATGAAGGTGATGATGATGATTGTGATGATGGATAGTGGTGGTGATGGCGGTGGTGATGGTGAGGAGCACTGACCTGTCTATACTGATGGCACACAGGTTGAGGATACTCGCTGTGCACATCATCACGTCCAGAGTCAGTAACACATCACAGTGTAAACGACTGAATCTCCACTCACCCACCACCTACACACACACACACACACAGACACACAGTACTATCAGACCATCAGGGCACTCACTTGGAGACTATTGAACAGTTTCTACCCCAAAGTCCTCACCACACTCAACTTAGCACTGCATCGTGCACCCAGAGCTCCACCTCCACCCAGCCCCACCTTTACTACACACTTCAGTACACTACAGCCTGGGCAGGTGCACTTTACTGACATTCTCTGCCAATTTATTAGTGCAATAATGAACATGTGTTATACATTAAACCAGTACAATAATCATATGTGGAACACCGTGAACCAGTGTAATAACTGAATAATGTGTGTGTGTGTGTGTGTGTGTGTGTCCGAGAGAAAGTGAGACCTCCAGGTACACCCCCCAGGGCATGACGAGCGTGGCGAGCAGCAGGTCAGAGACAGCGAGGGAGACGATGAGGTAGTTGGTGGTGTTTTGTAGCGTCTTCTCCCTCGAAACAGCGACACACACCAACACGTTTCCAAACACCACACAGAAGATCAACAACACCAACAACACAGCGTAGAAGTTATAGCGCAGGGGGGGAACAGGGGGCACTACAGTGCAGTTCAGCTGGGACAGGACAGGGGACAGAGACAGCACAGGGTCTGGGGTGTGTCCCGTCACATTCATCATCACCAACACTCAACACTTCACTAACCACTTCATCCTGAGAGAGAGAGAGAGAGAGAGAGAGAGAGAGTCTTTATTGGTCACAAAGATTACAGCACAATGAAATTCTTTTCTTCGCATGTCAGGCAGTTGGGGTCAGAGCGCAGGGTCAGCCATGATACAGCGCCCCCTGGAGCAGAGAGGGTTGTTCAAGGGCCCAACAGTGGCAGCTTGGCAGTGCTGGGGCTTTACCTTCTGATCAGTAACCCAGAACCTTAACCGCTAAGCCACTACTGCCCTTCTCTCTCTGAGAGTGAGAGAGACAGTGAGAGTGAGAGAGAGAGACAGTGAGGGAGGGAGGGAGAGAGAGAGAGACAGTGAGGGAGGGAGGGAGAGAGAGAGAGACAGTGAGAGAGGGAGAGAGAGAGAGACAGTGAGAGGGAGAGAGAGAGAGACAATGAGAGGGCGAGAGAGAGAGTGAGAGAGACAGTGAGAGGGAGAGAGAGAGACAATGAGAGGGCGAGAGAGAGAGTGAGAGAGACAGTGAGAGGGAGAGAGAGTGAGAGAGTGAGAGAGACAGTGAGAGGGAGAGAGAGAGTGAGAGAGTGAGAGAGACAGTGAGAGGGAGAGAGAGTGAGAGAGTGAGAGAGACAGTGAGAGGGAGAGAGAGTGAGAGTGTGAGAGAGACAGTGAGAGGGAGAGGGGGAGAGAGAGACAGTGAGAGAGAGTGAGACAGTGAGAGTGAGAGAGGGAGAGGGAGAGTGAGAGAGTGAGAGACAGTGAGAGAGAGAGTGAGACAGTGAGAGGGCGAGAGAGAGAGTGAGAGAGACAGTGAGAGAGACAGTGAGAGGGAGAGAGAGTGAGACAGTGAGAGGGAGAGAGAGAGAGTGAGAGAGACAGTGAGAGTGAGAGAGAGACAGTGAGAGGGAGGGAGAGAGAGAGAGAGAGAGAGAGAGAGAGAGAGAGTGAGAGAGACAGTGAGAGTGAGAGAGAGTGAGAGAGAGAGAGAGAGTGAGAGAGACAGTGAGAGGGAGAGAGAGAGAGAGAGCGAGAGAGAGAGAGTGAGAGAGACAGTGAGAGGGAGAGAGAGAGAGAGAGCGCGAGAGAGAGAGAGTGAGAGAGACAGTGAGAGGGAGAGAGAGAGAGAGAGCGAGAGAGAGAGAGTGAGAGAGACAGTGAGAGGGAGAGAGAGAGTGAGAGAGAGAGACAGTGAGAGGGAGGGAGAGAGAGAGAGAGAGAGAGTGAGAGTGAGAGGGACAGAGAGTGAGAGTGAGAGACAGTGAGAGGGAGAGAGAGAGAGAGACAGTGAGAGGGAGAGAGAGAGAGAGACAGTGAGAGGGACAGAGAGTGAGAGAGACAGTGAGAGGGACAGAGTGAGAGAGTGAGAGAGACAGTGAGAGGGAGAGAGTGAGAGAGAGAGTGAGAGAGACAGTGAGAGGGAGAGAGGGAGAGTGAGAGAGACAGTGAGAGGGACAGAGAGTGAGAGAGAGAGTGAGAGAGACAGTGAGAGAGTGAGAGAGAGAGTGAGAGAGACAGTGAGAGGGACAGAGTGAGAGAGTGAGAGAGACAGTGAGAGGGAGAGAGTGAGAGAGAGAGTGAGAGAGACAGTGAGAGGGACAGAGAGTGAGAGAGAGAGTGAGAGAGAGAGTGAGAGAGACAGTGAGAGAGTGAGAGAGAGAGTGAGAGAGACAGTGAGAGAGTGAGAGAGAGAGTGAGAGGGAGACAAAGACAGACAGGTGGACAGGAGAACTATCGCTATGAAAAATAATGAAGAAATGCAAATGAAAAACTGACATTAAAACATCACTGTATTATAATTTGATATTAATCCTCAGTCTTTATAACAGGAATAATGTTTCATAATGCATATTTTAATTTACACACACACACACACACACACACACACACACACACACACATTACATTACTACTGATACATGAAGATAAATTCTAACCCTAATTACAGTTTAATAATTTAATGTAAAAATATTTAATATCACGTAATGATATGAAAGTCACTTGCGCTTGGTGTCGGTTCCGCTTCGTTCTCGACAGCAGCACGGAGTGTGTGACTGGGAATTACAGGAGCGCGCACTACAGCCTCTCTCCCTCTCCCCCTCTCCCTCTCCCTCACACACACACTCTCCCACACACAGTGCTTTTGTTTAAAGAGAACTACACAAAATCTTTAATAAGAGAAAATTAAATCTTTCATTTAATTTAAGGCAGGACTGAGCTGTGAACATTAATCCAGATGTTAATTTAATAATTCAGTTAATAATGAAACTTATGTTTTATTAACACATGAATGTAAACACAGTGTATGTGTAACAAAATTAACTTTATTATATCCGGAGAAATAAATCAACACAAAGTCTTTCATGAGAAACGAAACAGAATCAGTAACATATTAAACAACAAAATTTAAATCTAATAATTAACAAATAAAATCATTACAGTCACAAACTGAAGTCTGGATTATTTCAAAGATAAACAGATAAAACACACACACACACACACACACACATTCCAAATACTAATTACCAATTACATTTCATCACAAACACATCTGTGCTCAAACCTCCACTTCATCGTGGTGTGGAACCGGAGTGGGATTGAGACGCGGCCGAGCAGGACGGCCATTTTACATTCTAATAAAACACCAGCGCAAGATGATGATGGAGTCTGTGTGTGTGTGTGTGTGTGTGAGGGGGATATAGGGTGTAATGCTCCTAATAATCATTCACTACAGTGGAGGTGTGTTTTTTTTAGGGCACGACAGTATAGGGCTGATAGGGTAACATCTTCTGCCGATCATTAATGGCGAAAATCCACGTGGGCTTCACAAAACTCAGATTCTCGTTCTCCATCAGAGCCTGACATAGAGAGAGAGAGAGAGAGAGAGAGAGGGAGAGAGAGAGAGAGAGAGAGAGAGAGAGAGGGAGAGGGAGAGAGGGAGAGGGAGAGAGAGAGAGGGAGAGAGAGAGAGAGGGAGAGAGAGAGGGAGAGAGAGAGAGAGGGAGAGAGAGAGGGAGAGAGAGAGAGAGGGAGAGAGAGAGGGAGAGAGAGAGAGAGAGGGAGAGAGAGAGAGAGAGGGAGAGAGAGAGAGGGAGAGAGAGGGAGAGAGAGGGAGAGAGGGAGAGGGAGAGAGAGAGAGAGAGAGAGAAGAGAGACAGAGAGAAGAGAGAGAGAAGACAGAAGAGAGAGAGAGGGAGAGAGAAGAGCGAGAGAGAGAGAAGAGAGAGAAAAAGGGAGAGAGAGAGAGAAGAGAGAGAGAGAGAGAGAGAGAAAGAGAGAGAGATTCCTAAATTGTTTGTATTTTATTCCTTTTTGCATCTTTACCCCGTCTGTCTGTCTGTAATACAGAGACAGATATAGTAGATTTATTGGACACACTGATGAGCCAAAACATTATGACCACCTGCCAAATATACGGTTGGTCCTCTGGTCCCTCCAAGACCTGTGAAGGTACCGTGTGGTATCTGGAATCACGATGTCGGTCGGATTGAGAGCTGGGGAATCTGGAGGTCAGGGCAACACCTTAAACTCTTCGCCATGTTCCTCAGAGTATTCCTGAACAATGTGTGCAGTGTGTCAGGGCGCATCATTCTGCCTTTAGAGACCATGAAGGGGTGTAGCTGGTCCACAGTGATGTTTAGGTAGGTGGCACTTGACAGACTGAAGTTGTGTAGCTCCATAAGCAGCAGGGTGAGACGCAGTGTGTTGTGACACAGTAATCCTTCCAGATCTGACGGTCTTCGTTACATCGAGGAGCCTTGGGCCTCCAACACCACAGTCCACGCTCAGAAGATCCTCAGCACTGCTGAGCCAGACTCACCCCACAAGCCACGGAGTAACCCCGCCCCTGACGTGCACCGATGATACGGGATAATCAGCTTCACCTGGACGTGCTCATAATGTTCCAGCTCATCAGTGTATATTTATATATTTTCACTCACGTCCTCGAAGGTGTCGTCCCATCCCTGACTGGTGATCACAAACTGGACCTTCTCATTCATGTAGTCCTCCACAGCACTGGTGCGCGCACACACACACACACACACACACACACACAGACGTTTACTTAAACTGGTTTATTTGTATGTTGTTGTTTAGTACTGTATTATTATTATTATTATTATTATTATTATTATAATAACGATCATTAATGTGTTTCTGTCTCACCCGTTAAAGGCGATGATGTAACGCTGCAGCAGGCGTCGCTGATTCTCCGGAAACTTCCCATAAAGATAAAAACGCTTTCCTGTCAGAAAGTCTGAGAGACAGACAGAGAGAGAGAGACAGAGAGAGACAGAGAGAGAAAGAGAGGTAGAGTTACTATGCACATCTTTTGCAGTCATGCACACCTGGATCATAAATGCTCCTTCTTAATCACACACACCTGGTAGCTCTGGAATGGGTTTGTCTTCCTCTTCTTCTGCGTCTGTGTTCTCATCTGTAGAGCCTCCATACTGGTCATCCTCCATCTCCTCTCCTCCTCCACTTCCTCTGTCCTCCTGTCCTGCCTTCTCCTCTCTCCTCTTCTCCACTCTGACACACACACACACACACCACTGAGCACCATGTGCGGTTACCAGTATCACCGTCTCAGATCTAATGAACACGGTAAACCTTCATCAAGATGAATCGAAACTGCCGCATAAACAAACCCTGTTTACCTGCTCAGCTCATCTTCAGTGTCCATGCCCGATCCATCATCATCATCATCATCATCATCCTCTTCCTCTGTGGAGTGTGCACACACACACACACACACACACACACACACACACACACACACACACACTACAGCGTTTAGTGAAAGAACTGAAGCACGACACAGTTTGAGTAAATCATTCTGCGGTGTAGGGAGCAGGAATAAGTGTAAGTGCCCTAGAACTGTAGGGAGTAGTGGAGATGAAGCGGATTAGAACACAGCAGGTTTGAGTGAACGAGGATCAGTCAAAAGCCGCTTGTAGTGTTGAATTTACATAGAAATGAGAACCATGACAAAACGCCCTGCAGCCAGACATCATCCCTCCCTCTGTATCTCTCTCTCACACACACACACACACACTTGTTTATTAGCCCTATCTACAGCCTCTTCATTAAAGCACCTCTCCTTCTCCCTCTCTCTCACACACACACACTCACACACACACACTTCATAAGCACTATGAGCTGAGGGGGAAAGATCTGTCTAGATGAAAGGAGCACATCATCTGAGGCACGCTGTTAGAATTTACACTCAGTGTGCAGGATTAATAATCTGTTAATAATCACACTCCACCGCTCTCACATTCATTACTGTCCAATACCGTGTGTGTGTGTGTTACTGTGAATTAAATACCCTGTATGAGTTGAAGAGCAGAAGTGTACATTGACTCTGTAGGTGTGTGAACCTCACCTCGCTCGTCCACTGCTCCGTCGCTCCTCTCCTCTCTCACTGATTTCATGGAAGCGCTGTGTCTCTTCTCAAGACTCTTCTGAAACAAGGGGTTTTACACACACACACACACACACACACACACACACACACACACACACACACACAGTGTGACACAGAAAGTCATATCTGAGATGTTTCTATGACGACATCACAACTCCAGGATTATGGGAATTTGTTGAGAACTGCTAAAGAGGGACTGAGGAAGAGGATATAGAGAGAGAGGAAGAAAGAGAGAGAGAATGAGAGCATGAGGGTGAGGTTGAGTGAGTGAGAGAGGGTGAGAGAGAGAGTGTGAGTGTGAGTGAGGGGTGGGTGAAAGAGGGAGGGAGAGTGAGTGAGTGAGCGCATGAGGGTGAGAGAGAGAGAGAGAGAGAGAGAGAGAGAGAGAGAGGGAGCGTGAGTGAGGGTGAGAGAGAGAGGGAAAGTGAGTGAGTGAGAGCATGACAGTGAGAGACAGAGAGAGAGAGGGAGAGGGAGAAATTGAGTAATTCTGATTGATTCACATGTGATAAGTGATCTGTTTAAATGACAGAAAGGGGCGTGTCTTCGCCATGTAGGTAACACTGAAACCACCTGAAGGGGCCACACAATCATTAGTAGGTCACATGACCATCACACGTCTGTAGTGTGTACCTATGCTAGGAACTCAATAACTTTCCTAAAACCCCCGGAAGTGTCACTTCTCCGACACGCCCTTTTACACCTCAACTATATTTTATCACGATGAGTTTTAGACGCATTGGGAAAAGAGCGAGAGATTCCTAGAGCGTCTTTACGCTGAAGAAAAAATACAAAAAACACATTTCCTACAGGATATAACGCAATCTTTACCCACAGGTGTGTTCAGACGGGATATAGAGATCTTTACCTAGAGATACTCCGGGAATAATTACATCACACACCTCCACATGGAAAACTAATCCATACAGCTACCGGTGTGTGCGTGTGTGCGCGTGTCTGTTTCAGTATATATTATTTATATTCAATTACTTTTTTCTTTTCCTCATCAGGTCTCAGCTCCTCAGCAGCGCTGTCCTCCCCTTCCTCTTCCTCCGAGCTCGACTCTGCTCCGTCGATCAGATACCTACAGAGACATTTACATATAATCACTTATAATAATCATTAATAACAAAGAATTCATATAAATTTAACTTATATAATCCTAGATGCTCAAAAACTCTTAATACACAAAAACCATCTACTCTGCTCTGTGTGTGTGTCTGTTAGACACTTATGTTCAAAGGAAGTGGCTGCTTTAATTACTCATTACAGATACAGCTTTTAAATACTGAATACATCTCTCACACACACCAGATTGAATATTAAGAGGGAAAGAGAGAGAATGATAGTGCCTGAGAGAGAGAGAGAGAGAGAGGGAGAGAGAGAGAGAGAGAGAGAGAGAGAGAGAGAGTGTGTTGGTCATATAGAGCTGTACAGTGAACACACACCTTTTGTAGGAGATTTTCTGTTTCCTCTTGTGACAGTCCATCACCCACTCCTTCCGCACAATCAGTCCCCCTGCTGCCTTCACCTGACCGTACTTAGGGGTGTTAGCAAAGGCGCATCTACACACACACACACACACACACACACACACACACACACACACACACACAAACGGAGGTTTCACACTTTATTTTTTGGCTTTATTACAGAGTTATAATATATTATATATTATATATATATATATATATATATATATATAAAAAAAACATTACACACACACACACACACACACACACACACACACACACACACACACACACACACTGCATCCGGACAGCGCTTCACTTTTCCCCACATTTTGTTATGTTACAGCCTTATTCCAAAATGGATTAAATTCATTATTTTCCTCAAAATTCTACAAACAATACCCAATAATGACAACATGAAAGAAGTTTGTTTGAAATCCTTGCAAATTTATTAAAAAACAAAAACAAAACAACACATGTAAGTATTCACAGCCTGTATAAGGCTGTAACATAACAAAATGTGGAAAAAGTGAAGCGCTTTGAATACTTTCTGGATGCACTGTATCTATCGTGTGTGTGTGTGTATATTGTACATGAGGTGTGTGGAGTCCGGGGTCCAGTCTGGTCGGTACCGCGCCCCCATGGACAGAGCCTTGTCTCGGAGTTCTGCACGGAACGGGTTCTGAAATCCACTCAGCACAAACACCACACCCTCCATCATGCGGTTAAAGGGGATTGGTTCTGAGGCCCGGGGGCGGGGCTTGACAGAGGACTTCCGCACCAAGGACTTCTGGGAAAAGGGGGCTGGACAAGGACAGATTAATCAAATGTTTGTTTGTTTACTTATTTATCCATGTTTACTGTTTTTCCTCCTCATTCTCTTTATGTATCCATCCATCTGTCCGTCCGTCCCTCCATCTATCTTTTCAGTCATCCTTCTCTCTGTTCATCTGACCATTTACACTGTAACCAATAACTACAAGGTGTGTGTGTGTGTGTGTGTGTGTGTGTGTTACAGACCTGTTTTTGTGCTCATGGAGGTGTGTGTGTGTTCAGCAGTCTCTGTGATGGGTTTGGGTGGAGGTGTGTGTTTCTTGGTGGGGGGAGGGGGGGCATCCTGTCTCTCTTTACTGAACTCAAACTTTCTCTTCACAGATACAGCA
>NC_030438.2:20703722-20778722 GCF_001660625.3 Ictalurus punctatus
GGATTTAAAGACACACACCCCTTGGCTAATGCTGTAACCTCCAAAATCTAACAGATAGAGACGAGATGCCGGACCAGACAATCATGACCTATATGTATGAGAGGCAGTGAATTCAGCTCACGTGTGACAGAAACGTGGATGCGTGTGGCTCTGCCCCATGACCCTCGGCGCTCCCTCAACTCAAGCTCGTACGTGTCCGGGTCGCTGGTGCTGATGTCATTGATGGTGAGGGAGCAGTTTCCCATGCTAAGATCTCCACTCAGGGTAATGCGCCCTTTGAATTTGCTCTCGGTCTGGTCTGCCCCGTCGCTGCTGAAGGCCGTTTGACGGCGTGTCCACAGGTTGGAGGGGCGGTACCTCAGCCGCACGGCCACGCCCACACCAGAACCATTCACAGATGGAAATGAGCAGGAGATCAGAGCACATGAGCCCTGCACAGCAAACACGTGGTCTGGGACGGTGGGCACTAGCCCCGCCCTCACACTCCAACACAAACACACTGGAGTTGTGCGTGCCCACACACACACACACACACACACACACACACACACACACACACACAAGTGAGATGGGAAACAGAAGTGCACATCAGCAGATCTGTAAAGATCACACAGGGGAAGTGGATAATTTAACACACACACACTCTTTGTGTGTGTGTTTGTAGTTTGTGTGTATAGTGTGAGAACATTGCAACTGAACTTGATAACAGAAACTTGGAAATAACTAACCGGAGCCTATTGCAGTAATACTGGGCACAGGGGGGGATATTTCACTCTGAATGACATACCAGTCCATCACAGACCTCCATTCACACACACACACACACACACACACACACACACACACACACACACACACACACACACACACACACACAACACCTAGGGGACAATTTATCATAACTAATCCACCTACATGCTTTTGGACAATGGGAGGAAACAGAAAAATGCAGAGGAAACCCATACAAACACACAAAGCTCAACACAGACAGTAACCTTATCTCAGATGTGAGGCAGCAATAATAATAATAATAATAATAATAATAATAATAATAATAATAATAATAATAATAATAATGAGGTAATGCTGGTCTGTGGAACCATAATCACCAAGCGACTGCAGTCCCCTAAAATCCCCCCACACATCATAAATAAAAAAACACAGGCTTACCAAACACAGCAGTCGTGATGAAGATCATACTGTAGCAAGCTGCCTGAGTGTGTGTGTGTGTGTGTGTGTGTGTGTGTGTGTGTGTGTGTTATCAGTAATGGAACATTTTCCTCTCTGACTAGGTTTCACACAGGAACTTCAGAATCCTTGCAAGTTTCCATGCACACACACACACACACACACACACACACACACACACACACACACACACATACAGACACACACACACACACACACACACTAAATAAAATAAAGGTATTTATTAAAATCAAGCTTAAACACATACACACTTATGGCTAAGTGTGTGTGTGTGTGTGTGTGTGTGTGTGTGTGTGTGTGTGTGTGTGAGTGTGTGTGTGCATGCATGCATGTTGTGTCCGTGTGTGTGTGTGTGTCCGTGTGTGTGTAAGTGTATTGTGTAAGAGCTCATGTGAGTGTGTGAATCAGCATCATGTCTTGGGTTGATTTTTTTGGAAATCAGTGATAAACATGGCAAAGTCTACACAAGTTCTCACTACACTACAATACACTACACTACACTACATTACACTACACTACACTACATTACACTACACTACCCTACACTACACTACATTACACTACACTACACTACACTACATTACACTACATTACACTACACTACACTACATTACACTACACTACCCTACACTACACTACATTACACTACACTACACTACACTACACTACATTACACTACACTACACTACATTACACTACACTACCCTACACTACACTACATTACACTACACTACACTACACTACACTACATTACACTACACTACACTACATTACACTACACTACCCTACACTACACTACACTACACTACATTACACTACACTACACTACATTACACTACACTACACTACACTACACTACATTACACTACACTACACTACACTACATTACACTACACTACACTACATTACACTACACTACACTACACTACACTACATTACACTACACTACACTACATTACACTACACTACACTACACTACAATACACTACACTACACTACACTACATTACACTACACTACACTACATTACACTACACTACCCTACACTACACTACATTACACTACACTACACTACACTACATTACACTACACTACACTACATTACACTACACTACATTACTCTACACTACACTACACTACATTACACTACACTACACTACATTACACTACACTACACTACATTACACTACACTACACTGCACTACATTACACTACACTACATTACTCTACACTACATTACACTACACTACACTACACTACACTACACTACACTACATTACTCTACACTACATTACACTACACTACATTACACTACATTAAACTACACTGCACTACTCTACACTACATTACACTAAACTACATTACACTACACTACTCTACACTACACTACATTACACTACATTACACTAAACTACACTACACTACATAACACAACATTACACTACATTACACTACACTACCCTACACTACACTACCCTACACTACACTACATTACACTACACTACTCTACTCTACTCTACACTACATTACACTACACTACACTACAATACACTACACTACACTACACTACACTACAATACACTACACTACATTACACTACACTACACTACACTACACTACATTACACTACACTACACTACATTACACTACACTACACTACACTACACTACATTACACTACACTACTCTACACTAGACTAGACTACACTACACTACACTACAATACAATACATTACTCTACACTACACTACACTACACTACATTACATTACACTACTCTACACTACACTAGACTACACTACACTACATTACCCTACACTACACTAGACTACACGACCTTTATTTTGAAGCAGTCTCATTAGACCTTTATTTTGAAGTGTGTTTGTGGTGTCCGCCATGTTGGTGTATGTTTTTGTGTGTTGCAGTGTGTGAACGCGTCTCTCCACTTAAACAGCTAAAGCAGAACCGAAACCATGAGAAAGACTAAAATTATTCTAAAGTTTTTAAACTTTTCTGGATTTTTATCCTCAGTGTGCGGTGTGTTGGTTTATGTGGTGTTTATTCAGGCCGCTCACGCTAACGTTACTCCTTCACCTGCTCCTCTTACTCACCGTAAGTACTTTAAACTCCGCACACATGTATTATATTATAATATAATACATATATATATAATATAAAATTATATAATATTATATTATAATATAATATAATATAATATTAGTAAATTAACTCAGAATGGCAAGTTTAGGTAATATTAGCTAACAGGAAATAGGTCACTAGCGGTCTGAGTTCAGTTTGTTTATCAAATGAAGTCTAGTTAAAGCAGCGGGATGTCTCGCTTTACACTCTACGCACGGATTATTATTATTATTAATAATAACAATAGTAATAATAATAATACTATTCTTCTCTTCTTGTTGTTCTGTGTTTACAGCATGCAGTACTTTGACCAGCTGTGACTCCTGTCTGAAAAATGTCTCGGTAAGAAACGCGGAAATCACAGCAGAGATGAACTGCTCTCATATTAAAGATTAAAAACATCACATTTCAAGTCTGATATTCAGTGTGTTTATTGTGTATTTATTTAATTATGTGTTTGTATTTATTAATCGTGTTTTGTGTGTTTTAGTGTTTGTGGTGTTACACTAATGACACCTGTACAGTTTATCCCGTGTCTCACCTGCTCCCTCCTGCCTCAGTGTGTCCACTGTCCCGGGCCCGCTGGGGGGTGTGCTCAGGTACACACACACACACACACACACACACACACACACACACACACACAGAGACTAAATTTATTGTGATGGAATTAAAGACTAAATAAAGAAAACAGTATATAAAGATCTATTCAGTTTCTTTTTCATTTATATAATTCAAACTGTGTAAGTGATTAAAATGTAAACCAGAACCACACCGTTATTATTACAATCAACACCAGTGACGACGACATCATCATGTGCAGGGTGTGTGTGTGTCTAAAAAAACAAAACACAAACTGTATAATTGTAATTTTGTAAACAAACAGCAGAGGGCATAATTTAACTAATGCACACTGTTAAAAGTGTAGACAAAAACACAGCTTTAACATGCAGCTCTGGGGAGAACATTAAAACACAAACATGCTGTTAAACACAAAGACAATGAAGTTAAATAAAGGAATTAAAGTGTGTGTGTGTGTGTGTGTGTGTGTGTTAGTGAACTTCGAGGCTTTGATCATCGCGATGGCCGTGTTAGTGGGTGTGGTGTTGCTGGCCATCACCGTGTGCTGCTGCTGCTGCTGTCGCCGCTGTGGACGATCATCACGGTAACACACACACTCGCGCACACACACAGTCACACTCCTGACTAGGGCTGGGTAGTGTGACCAATTTGCTGATTCGATTCGTATTTATATGGTTTTGATTCGATTTCGTTTAGATTCAATATCGATTAGTTATCAGTATTTCGTATAAAATGTTATTTTTGCAGACATGTAATCCATGTTTTAATATAAATGCTGGTAACTGAAACCCTGTTACTGATCTATATTACTGAAATACACATTTAGATTAATAATAGGACACACAATTATCTTTAATTACTTTTTACTTTGAGTAACAAACATTGTAACAAGAAATCATGAATATGTGCATACAATACATACAAGGTAAACACAAAACTGCACACTGCACATTACTCTAAAATAAAAACATTGTAAATGTGTAACAGTGAAATTCATTAACAGCTTGAAACGTTCAAAAAATAAATCCATTTTCAAAATTAAAAACATGAAAGTTGGTGACATCTTCAGGACAAGAGGTGAACTACAGACAATATTCACATTCTCTCAAGTAAAGCGCATTAAGAATCGATTCAGGGATTTCCTGAATCAATATCATTTCATTAAATTGAAGATCGTTTAAAATCTGAGACCCGATATTTTTTACCCAGCCCTAATCCTGACCTGTCACACTTCTGTGTTGTGTTTTCGCTTCTGATTATATATTATATTAAGTGTATAAAATACACAGGCTCCTCCTCCAGTGATACATAGACCAATCAGAGAGCTTTATGCAAATTACAAGATATGTGCTATATTATTAAACAAGTTAATTAATATGTAAATAAATGTATTAAATGTGTTGTGTTACTGTACGTTATTGTTAATCACACTTGTCCACTTCCCCTAATGACACCTAATATATATATATATATATATATATATATATATATATATATATGTGTGTGTGTGTGTGTGTGTGTGTGTGTGTGTGTGTGTGCGCGCGCGTGTGCATGCAGGCCAGATCGTATAGAGGAGGAGATTGCTCGGAAGAGAGAAAAAGACAGACAGCTTTCAGATAATCGGTAAGACTTTCACATAAATCTACAACTAACATTGGATTGGAACTGGCTGTGTCCCAAACTGCAGGCTAGTACATTAGATAGGCATCTCACCTATTGTACATACAGTAGTATGTGTTTTTCGTCTTCCTCGGCTCACACACAGTCTCTGCAGTCAACTACGGTAGTGTACCACCTAGGGTAAGTGTAGTCCTTTGGGAGGGCATGTGTCTGAGTGCCCTCGGCTGTGTTCCAATGCTAAATAAAATGGAACTTATGGTAGCATGCTGTTATGATAATATGCATTTGAGATACCACCTGTAGCTCAGGTGGTAGAGTGGGTTCCCCACTAATCACAGAGTTGGAAGTTTGATTCCCGGCCCACGCGCCCCCACATTCCGAAGTGTCCTTGGGTAAGGCTCTGAACTCTAAGTTGCTCCTGATGGCAGGCTAGCGCCTTGCATGATAGCTCTGCTAACAGTGTGTGTGTGTGTGTGTGTGTGTGTGTGTGTGTATATGTATGTGAGTGAGAGAGAATATGAATGGGTGAATGAGACACAGTGTAAAGTGCTTTGTGGATTGTTAATGTTAAAAGGCGTTATATAAAGGCATTTACATATTTACCCTAATTCCTCAGTGAGCCTGTTCTGGTGTGTGTGTGTGTGTGTGTGTGTGTGTGTGTGTGTGTGTGTGTAGGAGGGCTGAGCGCAGGGCAAGACATGATGAGATCCGCAAGAAGTACGGTAAGTCACACAAACAGCACCTCAGTTTCATTCAGTTTAATATTAAAATACTGATAATAAAAACACCAACAATGACCACAATCTGTCTGTCTCGTGTGTGTGCGCGTGCGTGTGTGTGTGTCTGTGCAGGTTTGGTGTCAGACTCTGATCACCCGTACAGCAAGTTTGAGAATGAGTGAGGCGGGAGTGAGACAGGAGTGCCATCCAGCCGATGCTCTTTGACTTTTCTTCATCATAATTAAACAAAGAATCAGATTAACCATGTCTGTTTAAACTGCAATGTAATGCATGTGTGTGTGGGCATGCATCAATGCGTGTGTGTGTATGTGTGTTTGCGCGCGTCTGTGCATTCGTGCGCATGCGTATGTGTCCATGCGCGTGTGTTTGTGTGCGTGTCCGTGTGTGTGTCCGTGCGTGCGTGTGCGCGCATATAGTTTTAAACCCCGCTGTGCTACTCTGTGCTCTTATTAAATATTTCCTAATAAATTGAAATTCTACTTTTACACTTGAAGTGTTCTGAGTTCCTTTAGCTGAACAGGAAGTGATGTCACAGCATGTGTGCAAGCAAACACACATGCACACACAAATCCATATTCTAACCCACACTTACACACAATGCTTTATAGTAACTCACAGTTCCTTCATTATTACACAGGTTTCTCTCAGAGGTCTTTAGCCCCGCCTCAAACTGCCCGTAACTGTGAAGGGATCAACACAGACTGATAGATGAGCCAACCAATCAGAGTGGGGTCCTGTGTGATTGTGGGCCGGGTTTATTCAGAGCGTGTGCTCCTCTCTCAAAGCCTCTCCAGATGATTATCACAGAGCGCGGAGGAACCAGCAGCATTGTGATTTTCTCTCTCTCTCTCTCTCTCTCTCTCTCTCTCTCTCTCACACACACACTCACTACTACGGTTTATTCATTTGATCAGGAATATTTTAGTTATTATTTTTGTTTATTCATTTCTTCACCGATATGAAGTCTTTACACAAAGCAGCTACAGCTGTTGAACAAAGGCGTGTGTGAGCGCGTGAGGCGGAGAGAAGCGCTGTAAAGCCTCTTCATCATCATCATCATCATCACTGGACCGGTGTGTGTGTGTGTGTGTGTGTGTGCGCGCGCGCGCGCGCGCGCGCGGACATGTGTGATGCAGCGGCAGCTTCGGTAAAAACAACAAATCCTGAACAAAATGAAGAAACTGCGGAGAACTTTATCAGAAAGCTTCCGCCGGGTCGGTGAGTAACACACACACACACACACACACACACTGCACCACTGCAGAGTTTACTATTGTGTATGTCATTAATCAGTTCTATGGTAACTTCAGCTCAGCACTCCGCGACAAACAGTTTGTGTGTGTGTGTGTGTGTGTGTGAGAGAGAGAGATTAATATGGGTGTTTATCAGTTGTTTTATGTGTTAATTAACTGTTTTTAAAGGCCACTTGACATGATGCCTGCTTCAATGATACTTCATTAATACATAGGCCTCCTTCACTGAGACTGACAGGTACAGAGGCCACGCCTCCTTCACTGAGACTGACATGTACAGCGGCCACGCCTCCTTCACTCAGACTGACAGGTACAGAGGCCACGCCTCCTTCACTGAAGCTGACAGAAGGAATGGTGCAGTGATACAACAAGAAAAAAGTTCATCAGAATCCATGGCTCTTCCTCAACCTTGTCTTCATCTGTTCCTCATCCTCGTTCTCTTCTTCATCTGTTCATCATCCACTTCCTCATCTGTTCCTCTTCCTCAACCTCTTCATCTTTTCGTCATCTTCATCTGTTCCTCATCTTCATCTGTTCCTCATCCTCATCCTCTTCTTCATTCTCTTCATAATCCTCTTCTTCATCTGTTCCTCATCCTTTTCTCCTCTTCATCCTCTTCCTCGTCTGTTTCTCATCCTCATCCTCTTCCTCTTCATCTGTTCTTCATCCTCTTCATCTGTTTCTCATCCTCTTCTTCATTCTCTTCATCCTCATTCTCTTCTTCATCCTTTTCCTCATCCTCTTCCTCTTCTTCATTCAAAGCCATATTAATTCACAGATGATCACAACTATCAGCCAAGTTCCTATAGAACACCCCCTCCCCAGGCTGCATCACACCACGCTCTCTCTCTCTCTCTCTCTCTCTCTCTCTCTCTCTCTCTCTCTCTCTCTCTCTCTCTCTGTCTCTCTGTCTTGCTCTCTCTATCCAACCCCCCAACACACCCATTCTACATTAGGGGTGTAGGAAAATATCGACACACTTGAGTATCCCGATATTATGTTTTGCGATACTTTATTGATTTTCAAAAAAACTATCGATTTTAATTAATTTATAGTTTACACCCAAATATTCCTCCAGTGGTTCATTTTGTGTTGTGTTTAAAGCCTGACAGGGTTTTATCTCGGTGTTTTTTATCTCGGTGTTTTTATCTTGCTGTTTTTATCTCTGTGTATCTTTTGTGTTTACAGTATTGCAGTGAATCATAACGCCTGTATCGTGATAAACATTGTATCCCCAGATTCTTATCAATACACAGCACTAATCTATATTATAGTCATTTATCAATTCAGTCATTTTCATATATGTATGTGTATATTCCTCCATTTGTCTGTAACTGGCTTAATGTTTCCACACACACACAGAGCTTTATCCAGCTGTGGCCTTTTATAGTCAGTGGTCCAAACTCTTTCCTATGGTGCTGTTATACCACACACACCCACACTCACACACAGTGTTTGTGCATTGGTCAGCAGTGTGTTAGTGTGTAACTGATCACTCTTTCACTTCTTTTCCCTTAAAGCATTAAAGAAGGAGGATGGAGGTTTTGATGAGGTAAGTGGAAAGATCTGTGTGTGTGTGTGTGTGTGTGTGTGTGTGATCCAGCAAAGAAAAATGTGAAGAATCCAAAAACGGAAAAGAGCCACTTCCTGTTCAGAACAGAGTGTCTCTGAGAGCTGCAAGTGTTTAACGTGTGTGTGTGTCTGTGTCTGTCAGAATGTTGGCTTCTTCCCAAATCAGACCCAGTCACACAGCAGAGACTTACTGCCTACTGTTTAGTTATAATACTCGTTCTCTCTCTCAGAGGGCACATGAGTCTGGAAAAATGTAAAAATCCCAGCATTGATCTTTTATCCTTTTATGGTATTTGTGTGTGTGTGTGTGTGTGTGTGTGGGTGTGTGTGTGTGTGTGTGTGTGTGTGTGTGTGTGTGTGGTTTTATTTTTGTGAACCCTCTCAGATACTTTCCATTCTGTAACTCCAGTCACAGTAAGTGCCTTCAGTCCCAACCGAGCTTTGTGTGTGTGTGTGTGTGTGTGTGTTATATGTATTAATTAACTAATTAATTAATTGTTTCTAAAGGTCCCTTGACATTAGGATTCCTATTTCACTGAAATTGAACTTTACAGAGGCCACACCTCCTTCACTGAGACTGACAGGTACAGAGGCCACGCCTCCTTCACTGAGACTGACAGATCCAGAGGCCATGTTGCTAATTTTGATGCTAGCTCCTTGAACTGATATTATAGCAAACCGACAGAGTGAACTAAGTATCTGCAGAAACATAAACACTGAGGCACTTTAACGAACACTTGAATATCTTGGGATTCGCTTTTCACTCCACCAACAGAACGAGTGGAGAATAAAACAGAACTTCTCTATTCAGATATCGATCATGGAGAGCAGACATTTCTTCTGGTTAAAAATAGTTTGTATTGAGTGTAAATGTTGTCTGCTGTTTTTATTTTCATTCAGTACCTTACATTAGATACTTCTACTTACATCACTTTGATAAAAATGATTAATTATGTTCGCTAGCCAGTAAATAGTAGCTCAGTCTTCAGTTGCCTCGTTAATATGGGCGGAAGAGATGGAGAGGTGGACCCTCTCGGGTGTTCAGTGGTATCGACTGCGCAGGTTTGCAAGATGATGACTCCCATTTTGACTCAAATAAAGTTTCAAAAATGCACAGTGGGAGCGAATGAATGGCGCCATGTTGTCCACTCATATATATAGTCACTGGGATCTGAACATTAACCTGTCCAGCCAACAACCTATTGCTAAATAGTGTAACAGGTGACTGTTCAGTCGGCTAGAAAGCGGTTTGTAACACAGCTGGTGACTGAGCTCTCTCAGAGGATAAATTCAACACCTAACGTCTCAGGGGATCTGGTGTCCATCGGAAAGAGAGATAGCTGAGAGAGAGAGAGACAGAGAGAGAGAGAGAGAGAGACACACACACACAGAGAGAGAGAGAGACAGAGAGAGAGAGAGATAGATAGCTGAGAGAGAGACAGAGAGAGAGAGAGACAGAGAGAGAGAGAGAGAGATAGATAGCTGAGAGAGAGAGAGAGAGAGAGAGAAAGAGAGAGAGAGAGAGAGCACGGCACTTACTCCTCCACTGTGAAAAATACTGACTTGAAACACTTTAATCTCTCACAAGATACCAAATTTCTGAGACACTGCAGCTGACATCTGAGACCCTCAATATACAAGATACACAACATGTTTGGGTATTTACCTGTCAGTTTTTTGTTATTGTTTGCTTGGTTTGTTTTTGTTTGTTATATTTGTTTATTGATAACTGCAGAAATATATTCTTTTTACAACTTTGGCAACAAATTGATTTAGAACATTTATGCCTATAAAGCACTGCTGCACAGAACTGAGACAGACACACACACACACACACACACACACACACACACACACACACACAGAAAGACAGACTGAGAGGGAGACGGACAGAGGGATGACCCTGATGGTGTGATGTGTGAGAGATATAACTGAAACATGAACAAAGAGAGAACATCACTGAGAGAGAGAGGGAGAGAGAGAGACGGAGGGTGAGACAGGAAATGATCTATTAGAGTAAATGATTTGATGAGCTGTAGGAAGTGGGAGACACCATCTCTCTCTCTCTCACTGTGTATATATGTGTGTGTGTGTGTGTGTGTGTGTGTGTGTGTGTGTGTGTGTGTGTGTGTGTGTGTGTGTGTGTGTGTATTAAATGAATCCCTGCCCCTCCATCCTGCAGTGGTGAATAGTGTACACTTATTTAATGTATTCATTCTAGTAATACATTCTGAACTACTGAATTTTACAGTATACATGTAGTGTACAAGTATTAATAATAATAATAATGTTTATAGCACCTTTCTAGAGCTCAAGGATGTTATATAATTGTGATAAAGTAATACATAAACAATGAGCTAATAAACATTAGTGTACAGATAAACAGTACAGTCAGTGAAGACCGTTCCATGGCAGTACATTAGGATAAATAACAGAGAAAACAAATAAGATTTAAGTTGAGATTAAAAGTCTGAGATAGAAGTGATGTTAAGGGGGAGTAAAAGGAATAAATTCCAGATGTTGGGTGTTACTACGCTGAATGACCTGCCACTTATAGAAATGAGGTGGAATTTAGGGACAGAGGAGTTTTCTGGACCCAGAGGAGCAAGCGGATCCGGTTGTAAGGGAGAAGCATTTCACAGAGATAGCGAGCTACCAAACCGTGAAGTGAAGTATTGGCACCCTTCAAGAAAACAAGCAGAAATTGTTTTACAAATTAAACATTTCACACAAGGGTTTTCTCTCTCTAATGAAAATCACTTCATAAAAACTTATTAAAATAAACCTCTAAATATAATACTTGATAAATAATAAATATAAAAATGCAGACACACTCATGTCAATCAACACGTTGCTGTTTTTGGAATTCTTCAGTAAATTTGGAGTTGCTTTTGAACATTTCCTGTTTGTTGGAGGTAAAAATAATCAGCTGCACACGTGTAAAGTCTCATGTTTAACTGATTATCATAGTGGAAAACAAAGTAAACAAAAATATTTATTACAATCAGTTTCCCCAACGACTCCAAACATATTCCACATCAACACGGGTTTGGCTGTTGGACACATCAGTGCTTTGTAATGACTGGATTTGACACTGGGCTGTGAATTAAAGATGGCATCGGAGAGTGTGAAGGAGTTCTTCATGAAGGAAGGGGCTGAAATCTCATAAACGTTCCTCAGACATCACAGCAGGGTTTATATTCTCTCCAGTGCAGGAAATTTCACTGAATGAGCAGCAGTGTAAAAATGAAGGATGATGTCAGTGCACTTCAGGGAGAAGTGTACACCATGGCACTTTAATTGAGCAGCGACAGCGTTTTTCATAACATTCCCATCATTTTGTAATTGCTGCTGCTGCTGTGTGTGTGTGTGTGTGTGTGAGTGAGTGAGAGAGAGTCCATGAGACCTGATGAAGCTCCTCCGCCCCCGAGGATTGCATTTCACTAAAACTACACAAAATGAAGGGGACTGGTGGGAGATCAGTTGTGTGTGTGTGTGTGTGTATTTGTGTGTATAAACTTGCTGTTCCTGCTGCAGACGCTACAATTGCTTCTCTCTGCTTCCTCAAACTGCTCCAGACTGTACCATCTACACACACACAGGGGCTGAGCTCATCTTTCTCAGACTGGATAAGGGGACATGAGGACACACACACTCACACACGCACACACTGATCTACCACTTCAGGAGAGAGAATCCCCCCTCTCATCCTTCCTTATTTGGTATGGACCGTGGGGTTCCAGCCTGCTGAGGCGGTGAGTGAGAGAAAGACAGCGAGAGAGAGAGAGAGATACAGAGAGAGAGAGAGAGAGAGATACAGAGATACAGATACAGAGAGAGAGAGAGAGAGAGAGATGGTCTGAGTGGATGCGTCTGCTTTGCTGTAGCTGCGTCCTGCAAACAGACTCTGAATATAAGGTAAGATAATGAAGCATTCTGTCTCTCTCTCTTTCTTTGTTTTTTCTCTCACTCTGTCTCTATCTGTTATCCAGTCCTCTCCCTGTATCTGTCTCACTGTCTTACTCTATCTGTCTGTCTTCCTGCATGCAGCTCTCACATGCATTACAGTGTGTGTAGTAGGCATTCTAAGGAGTGCGCACGCACACATGCACGCGTGTCGTGACTTGGCATGCGTGTGTTCTATGACGTGTGTATGTTTGCTACTGTGATAAACACATCACTGGACATCATCAGCTTGATCTCTCTGTCTCTCTCTCTTTCTCGCTCACACACACACACACACACACACACATATTTTCCCCATAGACTCCACTTGTACATTTCTGTCAAACACTATGGTCTTCTTTCAACTCACACTTGTCCACTATCCCTAATGATTGAAAGTGTTTATTACCTCCTTCCTGCTGCAGCATGACAATGGCAGTGTGTAACGCAGTGTGTAATGCAGTGTGTAACACAGTGTGCAGTGGAGTGTGTAACGGAGTGTGTAAGAGCGTGTGTAACGCAGTTTGTAAGAGCGTGTGTAACGCAGTGTGTAAGAGCGTGTGTAACGCAGTGTGTAACAGAGTGTGTAACGCAGTGTGTGACATAGTGTGTAATGCAGTGTGCAGTGGCGTGTGTAACAGAGTGTGTAACACAGTGTGCACTGCAGTGTGTAACGCAGTGTGTAGTGGAGTGTGTAACAGAGTGTGCAGTGGAGTGTGTAGTGGAGTGTGTAACGCAGTGTGTAACGGAGTGTGTAACAACACAGTGGAGTGTGAACGCAATGTGTAACGCAGTGTGCAGTGGAGTGTGTAATGGAGTGTGTAACGCAATGTGTAACGCAGTATGTAGTGGAATGTGCAACGGAGTGTGTAACGGAGTGTGTAACGCAATGTGTAATGCAGTGTGCAGTGGAGTGTGTAACGCAGTGTGCAGTGGAGTGTGTAATGGAGTGTACAGTGGAGTGTGTAACGCAGTGTGTAGCGGACTGTGCAGTGGATGTGTGTAGTGGAGTGTGTAACGGAGTGTGTAGCGGAGTGTGTAGTGGATGTGTGTAACGGAGTGTGTAGCGGAGTGTGTAGCGGAGTGTGTAACGGAGTGTGTAACGGAGTGTGTAACGGAGTGTGCAGTGGAGTGTGTAGCGGAGTGTGTAGCGGAGTGTGTAACGGAGTGTGTAACGGAGTGTGTAGCGGAGTGTGTAACGGAGTGTGTAGTGGAGTGTGTAATGCAGTGTGTAGCGGAGTGTGTAACGGAGTGTGCAGTGGAGTGTGTAGCGGAGTGTGCAGCGGAGTGTGCAGTGGTGTGTGCAGTGGTGTGTGTAACGGAGTGTGCAGTGGAGTGTGCAGTGGAGTGTGCAGTGGTGTGTGTAACGGAGTGTGTAGTGGAGTGTGTAATGCAGTGTGTAGCGGAGTGTGTAACGGAGTGTGCAGTGGAGTGTGCAGTGGAGTGTGCAGTGGAGTGTGCAGTGGAGTGTGCAGTGGAGTGTGTAACGCAGTGTGCAGTGGAGTGTGTAACGCAGTGTGCAGTGGAGTGTGTAACACAGTGTGCAGTGGAGTGTGTAGCGGAGTGTGCAGTGGAGTGTGTAACGGAGTGTGCAGCGGAGTGTGCAGTGGTGTGTGTAACGGAGTGTGCAGTGGTGTGTGTAACGCAGTGTGCAGTGGAGTGTGTAACGCAGTGTGCAGTGGAGTGTGTAACGGAGTGTGCAGCGGAGTGTGCAGTGGTGTGTGTAACGGAGTGTGCAGTGGTGTGTGCAGTGGTGTGTGTAACACAGTGTGCAGTGGAGTGTGTAGCGGAGTGTGCAGTGGAGTGTGTAACGGAGTGTGCAGCGGAGTGTGCAGTGGAGTGTGTAACGCAGTGTGCAGTGGAGTGTGTAACACAGTGTGCAGTGGAGTGTGCAGTGGAGTGTGCAGCGGAGTGTGTAACGGAGTGTGCAGCGGAGTGTGCAGTGGTGTGTGTAACGGAGTGTGCAGTGGTGTGTGCAGTGGTGTGTGTAACGGAGTGTGCAGTGGTGTGTGCAGTGGTGTGTGCAGTGGAGTGTGCAGTGGAGTGTGAGCGGAGTGTGTAGCGGAGTGTGTAACGCAGTGTGCAGTGGAGTGTGTAACGCAGTGTGCAGTGGAGTGTGTAACGCAGTGTGTAATGGAGTGTGTAACGCATTGTGTAACGGAGTGTGTAGCGGAGTGTGTAACGGAGTGTGCAGCGGTGTGTGTAACAGAGTGTGCAGTGGTGTGTGCAGTGGTGTGTGTAACGGAGTGTGCAGTGGAGTGTGCAGTGGAGTGTGCAGTGGAGTGTGCAGTGGAGTGTGCAGTGGAGTGTGCAGTGGAGTGTGTAGCGGAGTATGTAGCGGAGTGTGTAGCGGAGTGTAGTGAAGGGGGAGGGGCTTGTAGACATATCAAGAGGGCAAAAGGAAGAGCTTATAGACTCCAGGAAGGAAGGAGGAGGAACTTATAGATTTCAGGAGAGCAGGAGGAGGAGCTGGTGGACTTCAGGAGGGCTATAGGAGGAGCCTTCTGTTAGACTTCTGGACCATCGGCTTGTGCTGTTTATTTTCACTGTTAAGAAATGTAAGTGATTACATGAGAGTGGATCCATGACCTTAAACCGGGATTTACACTGAGAGAATCTCAGTCTGTTTGGGAAAATAGTCCAGATATTTTCTTCTTTCCCTGAATAAACATAAAGCTGTAATTTATCAACACAGCCACACAAACGCACACACAACCCCAGGGATGGTAACAGTGCTGACAGCAAATAGACAGGAAACAGAGAGATAGACTGAGAGGAGAGTGAATGAGGGAGTGAGTGAGTGTGAATTGGGACACAGCCTGATTAATGAAAGCCTGATGCTTTATAAATGAGACTGTTTGGTGAAGAGAAACCTTCGCTCTTCAGGGTGAAGTGGTTTTCTGAGAGCTGTGAATGACACTTAATAGGGTGATTACACACACACACACACACACACACACACATCAATAAAGTATTAAAACTGAGACAGAGCAACATGAATCATATTGTCCTCAAGGGTCCATTTGTGAAAAGGACAACCACACACACAACATGACTTAGACACACTCATGCAGCTGATAGCTTGTGTATTTGTCGTGGGTATAATTTGTGTGTGTGTGTGTGTGTGTGTAACTTGGCCTGCTGTGAGCTTGCAGTGCGTTGCGGTAATTAGAGCAGCGTTTCTATAATGCCGGTAAATATTTAATCGGAATGTCGTTGTGACACGGCTCCGTCTGTGCAGTTCAACACACTCCACGCTCCACACACACCACATGTACGGCTGTGTGTGACATGCATATTTGACTTTGTGTATTATTTTGATGGATGACACTTCTTTAAGAGCAGAAATGCGTTGTATGTGTTAACAGTTCGCTCTGCAGTTACACTGTACTAAAAATGCTCAATGTTTTTTTTATTCTCAAAATGAAAATGTAATTAATATCCCAAAATTACTTAAATTCATTGAATGTCACAAAATTAAATGAATTTCCCCTCAGATATGCGTCTCCAAGATGTCCACTCGAGGGTGCCAGGGTTCGGACTCGCTCTTCAGGCCCCTGGATTCGATCCCTGAAGAACGCCGGGCGCGAGTCCAGCGCACTCAGAGCGGCTTCGAGCCCTTTGATAAACACACTAGCCAGGTGAAGAGAGTGCACTCGGAGAACAACGCCTGCATCAACGCCTCGGGGAGCAACACACACACAGAGTCACCCAAACTCCGCCGTCACTCCAGCCCCAGCTCCGTGAGTGTGAGTGTGAGTGAGTGAGTGTGCGTGTGAGTGAGTGAGTGTGTAAGCGTGAGTGAGTGAGTGTGTGAGCGTGTGAGTGAGTGCGAGTGTGTGTGTGTGTGTGTGTGTGTGTGTGTGTGTGTGTGTATGGGTGGGTGTGAGGTTGTGTAAGGATATATGAGGTTGTGTGAGAATGCATGATGATGAATGACGATGCCAAAAGGTGTGGAAGGATGGATGAGGATGTGTGAAGATATGACCTTAAGGTTGTGTGATATTGGACCAGACTGTGTGAGGATGAATGATGTGTGAGGTTGTGTAGGGATGTGAGATGTATGAGGTTGTGTGAGGATGTGTGAGACTGTGATGATATTCGAGGTTGTGTGTTAATGATGAAGAACCTATTTGTGTTTTTTTTCCATGTTTCTGTGCAGCCGACCAGTCCAAAGTTTGGGAAGGTTGATTCCTACGAGAAACTAGAGAAACTTGGAGAGGGTTCATACGCCACTGTTTACAAGGGGAAGAGCAAGTACGGCTTCTGTCTGTGTGTGTGCGGGTGTGTGTGTGTGTGTGTGTGTGTGTGTGTGTGTGTGTGTGTGTGTGTGTGTGTGTGTGTGTGTGCTCTAACTTTTATACATTTTCATAATTTTAGAATAATTATGGTTTATGTGGCTTCTCTGAATGTATCCCTTGTGTGTGTGTGTGTGTGTGTGTGTGTGTGTGTGTGTGTACAGGGTGAACGGGAAGCTGGTAGCTCTGAAGGTGATTCGGCTGCAGGAGGAGGAGGGAACACCTTTCACTGCTATCAGAGAGGGTGAGAAACACAAACAGAGAGAACTGAGAGATAAATAAACATTTCTCAGGACTTTTAACGTGTAACCAAACACATCTCTGATTCCAGAGTTGATATTAAACCATTAATGTATTTAAAATGTTATTTAAATGTTTTGAATTATAGGAATCAAATGAATGAATCTGAATCAAATGAACAGTATTCAGGTGATCACATGATGTAATTAACCTGATAATATACATACCAAGTAAAAGTTACATTAAACAGGTGGCATGGTAGTACAGCAGGTCGTGTTGTCTCCTCACAGCTCCAGGGTTCCTGGTTTGATCCTGACCTCACCTGACCTCCATTGTGGAGTTTCAGATGTTCTTCCATGTGGGTTTCATCTGTGTTCTTCCGTTATCGCCCACCTCCCAAAAACATGCCACCAGGTGGACTGATAAGGCTACATTGCCCCACGGTGTGAATGTGTGTGTGTGGTGACGTGCGATGGACTGGCTTCCCATTCAGGGTGTGTTCCTGACTCATGCCCAGTGTTCTTGGCGTAGAATCCAGATTCTCTGCCAGTAGGATCATCCCACACTTTTGCATCTGTCTGAGCTTTAGGTCACTGTAGGACATTCAGGTTCTTGATTTTAAACCACTTGAGTGTAGTTTAGAGATGTGTTTAAGGTCATTGTCCTGCTGGAAGATGAACTTGTGCTCCATAATGCTACCTCTGCCATGCTTTACAGTGAGGTTGGTGTCCTTAGAGTGTTGAGCTGCAGTGTTTTTCTCCTACAGTATTCGGTTCTGCTCTCTTCAGACTAGAGAACCTACTACCCAGATGTTAGCTATGTCTTCCAAACATGACTTGATAGGGTTTTTTTGGCAATGGCTTTGTTTTGGCCAGTATTGTGGAGACTCCGGGTTGTAGTTGTCCCCTGGACAGTTTCGTTCCTGTGAATCTCTGCACCTCTTCCCTTTCGTTACCCGAGTCACCTAATCCCCTCTTTACCCGGGTCACCTAATCCCCTCTTTACCCGGGTCACCTAATCCCCTCTACCTGGGTCACCTAATCCCCTCTTTACAAGGGTCACCTAATCCCCTCTTTACCTGGGTCACCTAATCCCTGGTCATTGAATTTGGTGGATTGTACTGTATTATTTATGTGTTTTAATAACGGCTTTATGGATTGTAGTAATCAGACTGTGTGTGTGTGTGTGTGTGTGTGTGTGTTTGCAGCATCTCTGCTGAAGGGTCTGAAACACGCAAACATTGTCCTGCTACATGACATCATACACACCAAGGAAACACTCACACTCGTCTTCGAATATGTGGTGAGTAAAAGAGGTGACACACATAGACACAGATATCTATATCTATATATATATATGGGGGTGGATTAAGAGTTTGGGGAGAAAGGACAATGTCTTATTCATTACAGACAAATCACTGTTTTGTCTCTCTCTCTCTCTCTCTCTCTCTCTCTCTCTCTCTCTCTCTCTCTCTCTCTCTTTGCCTATTTGTCTAAGCAGCACACAGATTTGTGTCAGTACATGGATAAACACTCCGGGGGGCTCCACCCTGAAAATGTCAGAGTAAGTTCAACTCATGCTACACCGGTCTGTCTAACTGCTGTGTGTGTGTGTGTGTGTGTGTGTGTGTGTGTGTGTGTGTGTGTCTGTATGTGTGTCTGTATGTGTGTCTGTATGTGTGTCTGTATGTGTGTGTGTGTGTGTGTGTGTGTGTGTGTGTGTGTGTGTGTGTGTGTGTGTGTGAGAGACAGTTTAAGGGCCTGTCTCTCTCTGCAGCGCTTGTGCTTTATTAGTGAATTCTTCAATATGGTAGTAAACGGTTTAGGGGTGTGGCCTGTGTAATGGATTTGATGATGTCATCATGTTACTTCTCTTTTAATATTTAGCTGAACAGCAGTTAATGAGATGTTGCCGAGTGTGTGTGTGTGGTTGATGAATTAAACTGAACCCTAACCCTTTCTGAATTTATTAAACGAATTGTGTGTGTGTGTGTTTGCATGTGTGTGTGTGTTTGCGTGTTTGTGTGTGTTTGCGTGTGTGTGTGTAGCTTTTTCTGTTCCAGTTGTTGCGAGGTTTATCCTACATCCATCAGCGTTTCATACTGCACCGAGACCTCAAACCTCAAAACCTGCTGATCAGTGAGAGTGGTGAACTGAAACTGGCTGATTTTGGTAAGACTCTCTCTCTCTCTCTCAATCACACACACACACACACACACACACACACACACACACACACACACACACACACACACACAAAGCTGATTAGTTAACCTGTTTCACTCAACAAATCTGACATCCTGTTTAGAAATAACACACACACACTCAACAATCATGGTGGCTTGTACGTGTGTGTGTGTGTGTGTGTGTGTGTGTGTGTGTGTGTGTGTTTGTTTGAAAGGCATTTGAGAGGATGTAGTGAAAGCAGATGATTTTCTCAGCAGGGGTGTGAAGAGAGAGGATCTGTTTGTGTGTGTGTGTGTGTGTGTGTGTGTGTGTATGTGTGTGTGTGTATGATGAAGTGGTGTAATTATCATTAAGGTGCAGGCGTTTGCGAGATGGAGGACCAAAGAGGGGAAGAGAGATACACGCAGAAACAGAGAGACAGACAAGAGAGATGTAAGACAGGTGGTGATATCTCACAGAAATGTGCCCAGTCTTTTTTAGAGACATGCACAGCTCTGACTGAAACACACACACACTTTTTTTTAGACAGTTCATCTTTCTCTTTCTCCATATAGAATGTATAAATAAGCATACAGAGAGGAAACACATCTGACCATTCATCATTGAGGGAGCAAGAAAACATCCATAAAACAGGTCAGATGGTTGCAGAAAATGCTGGGTCCTGCTGTGGGCAGGACCTGTGGGTGGGACCAGTGAATGGGAAATGTGGGCAGGACCTGTGAGTGCGACCTGTGGGCAAAACCTCTGAGGTGGAATCCACACTGGGAGTGGAGGTGGATTTAATTAAATTGAACTGACAGGAACAGGGGAAGAAAGCATAAGACAGGAGATAGGGGGAGGAAGATGAAGGTCACTGATGATGTCATTTTCCCCTTCATCACAGACAGTCAGTGCATTTACACAGCAGGTGCAGTGAGGGAGAGAGAGGAAGGGAGGGCGGAAGAGTGAGTGATCTTCCACTTTAAACAACAATAAAGGAGCCACTGCTTTAAACACACACACACACACACACACACACACACACACACACACACACACACACAAACACACACTGACCTATACTTACAGAGATCAGAGAGCAGAGTGTGAAGGTGAGGAGACATATATATAATGCATCACACACTATTTATATAACACACACACACGCAAAAACATTACATACATTACTTTGTCCATGGCGTTTGTGATGTTAATTATGGAGGAGTAGAGCAGTGAGATTGTAATAATAGTGTTCTACTGGTGAGTCTTAATAACAGTGTTTTACACACACAAACACACTCACACACACACGGGTCTTTAGACTCAAACATGCATACACTGTTGTCATATTGAAACCTGGGACTTTATCACCTTTCCCTGTAATGCAGGTGTTTATACTCACTGTGTGTCAGTGTGGTGTTGCAGCACCTCATCGTCTGTCCCTGTAATGTTTCTGTTTCTGTTCACACATCAGCCTGATGATCATTTCCTGGGACTTAAACTGCGTCTCATTCACTGCATCAGTGTTCCTGTTATTTCACTCTGTGTTCACACTGAACTGCTTTCACATGCATTACTGTCCAATTCCCACACTAAAGTGCTCACTCAGAGTGTGTGTGTGTGTGTGTGTGTGTGTGTGTCAGGTCTAGCCCGTGCGAAATCTGTTCCCAGTCACACATACTCTAATGAGGTGGTGACTCTGTGGTACCGACCCCCAGATGTTCTGCTTGGTTCTACTGAATATTCCACCTGCCTGGACATGTGGTGAGAGCACACACACACATGTGCACACGCACACACGTGTGCACACACACGTGCACTCACACACACACGTTTACACACACACACACACGTACACACACACACACGTGCACACACACACATGAGCACGTCCACACGTGCACTCACACACACACGTGCACACACACACGTGTACGCTCACACGTGCACTCACACACACACACGTTTACACACACACACTGTACTCTGTACTGTCGTCTCTGTTCTGACTGTAATTGTTTGATTGCTCAGGGGCGTTGGCTGTATCTTTATTGAGATGATTCAGGGCGTGGCTGCATTTCCTGGTATGAAGGATGTGCAGGACCAGCTGGAGAGAATCTTCTTGGTGAGTCTCATCACCGTTTCCTCTTTTCTCCCTCTCTCCCTGTTTTCCCTCTTCTTCTTTCTGCTTTTTTTCTCTTTCTCTGTTTCTGTTCACATTTAGACAGAACTCGGGTGTTTCTTGTGGACTTCATGATGGGTGGTGTTTACCCACAATGCACTGCAGAGGAGAGAGACAGACAGAGATGGTTTGTGATTTGTGTGTGAGTGTGTGTATGAGGGGGCACGTTCACCTCACACCTCCAGGGTTGGGGATTCGATTCCCGCCGTGGCCCTGTGTGTGCGGAGTTTCCATGTTCTCCCCTTGCTGCGGGGGTTTCCTCCAGGTACTCCAGTTTCCTCCAGTTTAAACACGATTTGTGTGTGAGTGTGTGTATGAGGGAGAGAGAGAGAGACAGATACTGAGTGAGTCTCTACACCCTCTGCTGGTCACTATGGGAGATTTTTCTTTCAGTTTCACTATCAAGATTAAACGCTCTCTCTCTCGCTCTCTCTCTCACTATCTGTCTCTCTCTCTATCTCTCTCTCTCTATCTCTCTCGCTATCTCTCTCACACTCTCTCTCTCTCTCGCTATTTGTCTCTCTCTTGCTATCTGTCTCTCTCTCTCTTGATCTCTGTCTCTCTCTATCTATCTCTTTCTATCTCTCTATCACTATCTGTCTGTCTCTCTCTCTCTCTCTGACTATCTGTCTCTCTCTCACTCTGTCTCTCTATCTCTCTATCTCTCTCGCACTCTGTCTCTCTATCTATCTCTCTATCTCTCTCTCTCTGTCTCTATCTCTGTCTCTGTCTCTCTATCTCTCTATCACTATCTGTATGTCTCTCTCTCTCTCTATCTGTCAATTCAGTTCGGTTCAAAGTACTTTATTGGCATGATTGTTTACATACAGTATTGCCAAAGCATCAATATAAATGAGAAAGGAGAATAATAAAAAAAGAATAGAATAAAATAAATTATAATAGGAATAATAATAAAAATAGAATATAATTATTACAAAAATAAGTAAGTAAAAAATATTTTAAAAAATGAAAAATAAAGTGACTGAATGTAAGGAGTCAGTGTAGGACAAAAGTATAAAGGTTACAATAAGTATGTACATTAATAAAATAAAATAAAACACAGAGAGGTGAATGAGAAACAGAGTGAATAAACAGTATGAGTGGAGGAGAGTACATTGAGAAGAGATCAGAGCAGCAGTTGGTTTCTGACTCCGCCCCAGTAGCACCTGCATTTGGACTCCGCCCCCAGTAGCACCTGCATTTGGACTCCACCCCCAGTAGCACCTGCATTTGTATTAAGGGAGCTTGATTTAAGATGAGTCCAGAATGTAAGAGATGGTTTTTGAATATTTAGAAATAAGGGATATTTAGGAATAAGGATATCTGCCTAATTCAGCTCTGCGTGTGTTAGCTGGAGTTCTTCTCTGCACTCTCAGAACGTTGGGACAGAATTCTGCATGCAGGGACTCTATGGGGTGTTTGTCCCATCTAGAGAAGTCGTCCTGACCGAGCCCCACACTTCACATTCATAAAGAGCTATAGGCATAATAATAATAATAATAATAATAATAATAATAATAATAATACTGTTAAAAATTTATCACCAGATTGTGATGAGGATGTCTACTTGGGTAAATTTCCCTTTAACTGTATGGAAAGCTCTTCTAGATTTCTCTTTTAATGCATTCACTGCCAGACTGAAGTCACCTGAAGCGCTGATGTTTAAGCCGAGGTAGTCGTAATGTAAAGTGTGTTCTAGGGCAGAGTTTCCCAGAGTGAAGTCCTGCCTGGGTTTCTGTAATCTGGATTTTTTTTGAAAATCAGTATTTTTGTTTTTGTCTGTTGACTGTCAGGGCTCAGTTGTGACAGTAGATCTCCAGCAGGTCCAGTTGAAGCTGTAGCCCATGTGCAATGACTGAAAGCAGCACCAGGTCGTCTGTATAGAAGAGGAATTTCACCTCAGACTTACTTAGAGTGAGGCCAGGTGTTTATTTAGGCCAGGTGTTTATTTAGGCCAGGTGTTTATTTAAGTGAGGCCAGGTGTTTATTTAGGCCAGGTGTTTATTTAAGTGAGGCCAGGTGTTTATTTAAGCCAGGTGTTTATTTAAGTGAGGCCAGGTGTTTATTTAGGCCAGGTGTTTATTTAAGTGAGGCCAAGTGTTTATTTAGGCCAGGTGTTTATTTAGGCCAGGTGTTTATTTAGGCCAGGTGTTTATTTAAGTGAGGCCAAGTGTTTATTTAGGCCAGGTGTTTATTTAAGTGAGGCCAGGTGTTTATTTAGGCCAGGTGTTTATTTAGGCCAGGTGTTTATTTAAGTGAGGCCAGGTGTTGAGGATTGTTCCAGTAACACTGATAACTCATTGATGTGTATGTTGAACAGGGTTGGACTCAGACTGCAGCCCTGTCTAACTCCATGTCTTTGGGGGAAGAAATCTGTTCTTTTATTGCCAATTTTTACTCCACACCTGTTATCTGAGGACATGAATTTAATTATGTCATATATTTTGCCCCCTATGCCAGATTGGAGCATTTTGTAAATGCTTTTTATAAAATCAGCAGGCATAGATGTTGCCTCTGTGTTGTTGGTGTATGTGCTGTTGATTAGGGTGTGTAGTGTGTAAATGTGTGTGTTGTTGTGTGTGCTGTTGATTAGGGTGTGTAGTGTGTAAGTGTGTGTGTTGTTGGTGTACGTGCGGGTTGTGCGGTGCTTGTGTAGAAACCCAATTTGACTCTTACTGAAGACCTTGTGGTCCGTGAGAAAGGTCTGTATCCGGGCAGTGAGAACACACAGAAGGTCTTCCCCAGATCACTGTTCACACAGACGCCTCTGTAATTACTGGAGTGAGATTTGTCTCCTTGTGTACAGTGTGGAGATTAAACCCGTATTCCAGGTATCTGGAGAATAAATGGCTTGCAGGACTAGACTGAAGAGTTTTAGTCAGTTCCTCTGCATTACAGTAGGACTGAGCTTCAACATTTCTGCTCTAATGTTGTCTAAGCCGCATGCTTTTCTAGGTTTTATCTTGTTGAGTGCGTCTGTCGGTTCTTCTGGAGTAATCTGATGGTCTGGGGGGTTTTGATCGCAGATTCCAGTTGGCTTAGTCTTTTTTGTATATTTTTATTTTTCTGTATATTTTTCTGATCAGGTGAAGGTTTCTGGAGTGAAATAGTTTTTCCATATTTCTCTTTTTTTTATGGGTATTTCCTGTTTTTTTGTCTGGTGGATGGCGTTTTGTAGTCTCTGAGCGCTCCACAATAAGTTTGTCTAATTTCGGCCTTACATGAGTCTCTGAGTTCCTCCTTGGAGAGCCGTCTGAGTGGTTTTCTTTTTGTTTTGCGCTCTTTATCAAACCAGATTTTGTCCCTAGATTTTTGTTTAGCTCTTTAACTATACAATTTTGAAATATTTCATTTATTTGTTCTACTGCAGAGTTTACATCGATTTTGTTAGCCGTGAATTTTGTTAGATGGAATCTATTGATTAGGTTGCTGATCACAATCTCTGTCTGTCTGTCTGCAGGTACTTGGTACTCCATCTGAAGAAACATGGCCAGGTGTGCACTCGCTTCCTCACTTCAAACCAGGTGAAAACACACACCCACACGCGCACACACACACACACACACACACACACACACACACACACACACACACACACACACGAGTTCTTCTGTCGATTTCGACGAAGACCGAAGTTTCCATTTCACCCTCCATTATGGAGAACACAAGCTGGAACTGGACTTGCACGTGAATTGAATTAAAGTGAGGAAGACTTGCGCAGCATCGGCCGCACTCCCACTTCCGCCATGATTCAGTGACGAGACTGAGTCAAGACGACTGAAGATGGTCCAGTGATTCATACACCCACTCATACCCCCACTCTCACACACACTCATACACCCATTCATACCCCCGCTCATACCCCCACTCACACACCCACTCATACCCCTTCTCATACACACACTCACACACCCACTCATACCCCTTCTCATACACACACTCATACACCCACTCATACACACACTCATACACACATTCATACCCCCACTCATACCCCCACTCATACACCCACTCATACTCCCACTCATACACCCACTCATACTCCCACTCATACACCCATTCATACTCCCACTCATACACCCATTCATACTCCCACTCATACACCCATTCATACTCCCACTCATACACCCATTCATACTCCCACTCATACACCCATTCATACACCCATTCATACACCCACTCATACCCCCACTCATACACCCCCTCATACACCCCCTCATACACCCACTCATACACCCCCTCATACCCCCACTCATACCCCCCTCATACACACACTCACACACCCACTCACACATCCATTCACACACCCATTCATACACACATTTATACACCCACTCATACACCCACTCATACCCCCACTCATACACCCCCTCATACACCCCCTCATACACACACTCACACACCCACTCATACCCCTTCTCATACACACACTCATACACCCACTCATACACACACTCATACACACATTCATACCCCCACTCATACACCCACTCATACTCCCACTCATACACCCACTCATACTCCCACTCATACACCCATTCATACTCCCACTCATACACCCATTCATACTCCCACTCATACACCCATTCATACACCCATTCATACACCCACTCATACCCCCACTCATACACCCCCTCATACACCCCCTCATACACCCACTCATACACCCACTCATACCCCCACTCATACCCCCCTCATACACACACTCACACACCCACTCACACATCCATTCACACACCCATTCATACACACATTTATACACCCACTCATACACCCACTCATACACCCATTCATACACACATTCATACCCCCACTCATACACCCACTCATACACCCATTCATACACTACGGACACTTTGGAAACGCCAATCCACCTACCATGCATGTCTTTGGAATGGGGAGGAAACCCCCGCAGCATGGGGAGAACATGCAAACTCTGCACACACAGGGCCACGCTGGGAATCGAACCAACCCTGGAGGTGTGAGGCAAACGTGCTAACTGTGCACCCGCCCACACTCACACACAAACACATACCCACATACAAACACACACACACGCACAATCTACCGTGTCTTTTCACATCTGGAAAAAACAAAAATTGTGTGTTTGTGTTTCTTCTGCAGATCGGTTTCCCGTGTATAGCGCCAAAAAACTTAGACAAGCCTGGAACAAGTGAGTTTAACTACATTAAACTGTGTGCATGGGCATAACCACACTTTTTTTGGTAGGGGTCGTGCCCCCCCCAAAGTTGAGGGAATACCAGTCTGTCCCTCCAATATACAGTAAAAAATATTTTCTATATGTCCCCCTTTAATGAACCCTGCCAACGGATCTGTATTTTCTTCATCTATTCTATTTATTTATGTCTATTCCTTGTTAATATATTTCCATTTGTTAAGGAAAATAGGTGTGTCCTCCCTCCAATTGTACACTTGATTGCGCACATACTCAACGCAAGTTCGTTGATATATCTTCTAAATATGCAAATTTTCAGCATCAAATTTTGGATGTTGGGGGGGGCTTGGACCCCCCAATGTCCATACCATGGTTACGCCCTTGTGTGTGTGTAATGTTTGTGTGTGTGTGTAATGTTTGTGTGTGTGTAATGTTTGTGTGTGTGTAGGTTAGGTCATGTGGATCATGCTGAAGATTTAGCCTCCAGGTTTCTTCAGTGTTTCCCGAAGAAGCGTGTTTCTGCTCACACAGCGCTGCAGCACGAGTTCTTCAACCAGCTGACAGCTAAACTGAGGGAGATCTCAGACAGTCAGTAACGTACACACACTATTTTTGTTAGAATCTACTATTGTTTTTGTTCCAGACTTGATCAGAAATGTTAATGAGAGAGAGAGTATGTGTGTGTGTGTGTGTGTGTGTGTGTGTGTGTTCTTAGTCTCCTCCATCTTCTCAGTGCCGAGTTTGAAGCTGCAGCCCGAGTTGAATATCACCAACATCAAGACAAACAGCAAAGGAGCCTCATGTGGTAAACAATGACAGGTAACACTTTTTTAAACACGATTTGTGTGTGAGTGTGTGTATGAGGGAGAGAGAGAGAGACAGATACTGAGTGAGTCTCTACACCCTCTGCTGGTGACTAAGGGTTCTCTCAGTTTCACTATCAAGATTAAACGCTCTCTCTCTCTCTCTCTCTCTCTCTCTCTCTCACTCTCTCTCTCTCTCTCACTCTCTCTCTGTCTCTCTGTGTGTGTGTGTTTTGTTGCAGGTTGTTTTCCCTCAGGATGAAGAAAAGACATGAAGGATGCAGAGTCAGCTCTGTTCTTTTAAATTATTCCTGTCTAAGTGTGTGTATGTGTGTGTGTGTGTGTGTGTATGTGCGTGTGTAAATAAGAGGAATGTCACACTTAACAATAATATTCTTTAAAAAATTTTATTAGAAATGTTTACACATTGTTGATATTTAGAGATTATTTCTCACACACACACACACACACACACACACACACACACACACACATACACACAGCTTTGTGTGTATGGACATGAGGTATGAGAATGTATGTACAGAGAAACTCATTTTCCTCAAAATGCCACAGAATTTTTGTTTCATGTTTTTCCTATTCTGGCTCCGCCCCTGACCACACCTTTCACCAATGACCACACCTCTTTTTGTGATCAGTCTGTACACATGCACGCATCTTTATTGTACACACACGTACAATAACAATAATAATAACAACAATAATAATAATAATGACACTGATGATGCTGCCTGCAGGGACCGAATTAAAGCAATGACACACACACACACACACACACACACACACATAGTACTTCAGAGATCAGTGTGTAATACAGGCAATACACCTATGTGGTGCTACAGTGTGTGTTCAGATCATTTTAGATCAGCCTGCAACACACTTTCACACCAGAACTGACCAATCTCAGTTCAGCTGTGAAGACCTGTGTGTGTGTGTGTGTGTGTGTGTGTGTGTGTGTGTGTGTGTGTGTTTAATCGAGAGCTTCCTGTGTCACAGAGCTGTGTGTGAAGCTGTGTGAAGTGCACACTCCACTCATACACTTAATCAGAGTTATGAGTGTGTGACTTCCTTTAATACAATAAAAACAGCAATGAAAGGCCCAGCACTGTTACTCTGTGTGTGTGTGTGTGTGTGTGTGTGTGTGTGTGTGTGTGTGTGTGTAAGTAGCCTTGAGTTTTATTGTAAATTTACAATGAAAATTAACACATACAGTACAGCAAACACACATAAAATACAACACACACACAGTACAAAACAACACACAGCACAAACACCTGCACACAGTACAAAACAACACACACACAGTACAAAACAACACACACACACAGTACAAACACCTGCACACAGTACAAAACAACACACACAGAGTACAAAACAACACACAGTACAAACACCTGCACACATTACAAAACAACACACACAGAGTACAAAACAACACACACACACAGTACAAACACCTGCACACATTACAAAACAACACACACACAGTACAAAACAACACACACACACACAGTACAAACACCTGCACACATTACAAAACAACATACACACATTACAAAATAACACACATACAGTACAAAACACACACACACACACACACACAGTACAAAACAACACACACAGTACAAAACAACACACACACACAGCACAAACACCTGCACACAGTACAAAACAACACACACACACAACAACAACAACTGTCCATTTTCTCACACACCCCTCGGTATGTGTGTTTATTTGGGAGTAAGCAGGAAGCAGGTAGTTGGTCAGAGGTGCAGCAGTGTTGTGGATTAATAAACATCGCATTGTTCAGCTTTACATCAGAACAGCTTCCTAACTCTCGCTCTGCAGAACACGATTCCTGAAGAACTCAGAGCTAACTGCTAACTGTAAAAAACAGAACTACTGTACTGCAGGTTCTAAAGTGGGTTCTAATGCACCCTTCTCCACTTCCCTGTGATTGTGTCCCCTTCTTTTTATCAGCTTCCTGAAGTGTGCTAGATGAGGGGTTGTAGACTTTAAGAGCACACGCGTTTATCCAGAATGCATTGCAGCACTCAGATTCAGTTTTAAGTGTTCTTAATGTTAACAGGAGCAATAAAATCTTTATTATTTAAATTCTAACATGAACATGTGATTATAAACACACACACACACACACACACACACACACACACACACGACACTGAAGGGAAAAAAACTTCAGTTCCCACAGTGTTTAGATTGCATGTCAGGAAACAACATATTTGTTTTATTTTGTTTATTTTTGATCAGATAAGGGACAGCATTCCACATCATGACATGATCCCACAAGACATCATCACACTCGTTCACTCAGTCACAATCAGCAAGAAAAAGAAATGAAATAAACAAACATCAACATGAAGGGAATTTAACACACACACACACACACACACACACACACACACACACACACACACTGTAAATAATATCGAGGGTGTGTGTGTGATGCGTCATGAATATCCCCTGGAGGTTAACATTATGTACTCATTATGCATTTGCATACATCTTTTCTCTTTTTGCACTGACACTCATAAGCTTTTGGCCATGTTACACCTCCTCGTAAACTGTTAGAAACTGTTATAAAGTGTGTGACGTCATTATTGTTATGTCCTTCTGTAAAGGTTCACTGTTGTTTTAACTGAAATAAATAAAGTATTTCAATGCATAAAGACATTTACCTTCAACTTTCATTTCTGTACCAGAACACACTGAGGGAGGAGATAAACAAAGAAACTAGAAAAGACTGAGAGAATTAGGACAAAGAATAAAGGGAACATGCTTTTTGTGTATAAAGACATAGTGGAAGTATTTAGTAATGTCAAGGCTATAGAACTGCTTTTGCACTGCTCTACTCCTGAGTTCCATTGAGTTCCTCTGTGATGACATGAGACTGAAGTGATGGACATTTACAGGACTCAGTAGGTGTTTCATCACACATCCACCTCTCCCATCTGTGTCTTTGTGAAAACAAGACTGCTATAGTCTTCATCATTACCTCCTATCTTTAAACTGTTACTGGGGCAGCTGTGTGGAACGTATATCTTATAAGAGTGTATATCTTATAAAAAGGAAACAAGTGAAAAATGGTTTTCTGCACATCACCATGCTGGATGACCTCATCTACACCCGTTCCGTGCTCCTGGCCTTAATCAATGATGTCCCTGTCAACTAGGCTTAATAACAGCTTAAAAATGAGTGTTTCCCTCAGTTAATCCTTAAACGCTTAAAAGTGTCCTTAGACACTTTTTCAATAATTACACACACAGCGAATACAATCATTTATGGATTTTCTGTCAGCCGTGACGTTCGCTTTGTGAATAATCAATTGTTTCTGGAGGTGTGTGTGTGTATTCCATGTTTTCATACTGATTATAATACTAATTTGGGAAATATGAGGACATGAAGGAGAACTAGACAATTTTCCACATCAACAATTAAATAATGTGGAAATATAAGCTTTTTTTTTCAAAACACATGACTTTTCAAATTTGCATCGGTATTAAAAACACTGTAAAGTCTCCGAGCGGCACGGTGGTACAGGGGGTAATGTTGACGTCCTTCAGGATTGATCTTGAGCTCAGGTTACTGTCTGTGCATTGATAACAGATTGTGAGTTTATGTGCATGTTTTCCCTGTTTTTGTCTGGGTTCCTCCAGGTTCTCCAGTTTCCTCCACCTTCCAGAAACCTGGAAGTCAGTGGACTGGCAAAGACAAATTACCCCTTGGTATGTGTGAATTTGTGTGTGCATGGTGACCTGGTAACTCATTCACGAATTCCACTAATTATTATTTACAGATCCCCCCAAGGCCATATTCTGAAATGTTTTGTGAAATTGCATATTTAATCTCCAACCTGGTTGTTTCTGTAGACATATGTTCATATAGAACATAATAGGACCCACTCATAATGGTGGTCACACTCTTGACCTGATACTAACATTTGGATTAAATATATAAAAAAAAGTCACACTTACATTCACGTCAGCTACTGCACAGAGTTATCAATAACCTCCCAGAGTTATCAACTGTGATTAGATCACAGTCTGATTCCACAGAACATGATCAGGAGACTGAATGCTTACAGTCAAACTTCCACTACATTCTAGATGATGTAATTCCAAATAATTAAGAGAGAAAAAATGACCACCCTGCTACAACAATGACACACACACACCTTAAAACAGACCACTAGAAAATTAGAACGGAAGTGGCATCAAACAACATATCTCTCAACACTAAAAAGATGATAAAAATAATACTGTAGCAAAGTTAGGAATAAGACCACCACAGAAACATGCACACCGTCAGTATGTGGTAGCGATGACTTCAGGAATTTTTTTAATAACAAAATAAAAAATATCAGGCAAAAAAAAAAATCAGACTATTAACTTAAAACCAGACAAATTGATAACTAGCCCTGTTGATAATGATATAACTATATCAGATTCCCTTGTTTGTGTTGCTTGACCTTAGTGCAGCTTTTGATACCATTGATCATAATAAAGAAACGTTTGGTGTTCCACAAGGTTCTGTTTTAGGCCCACTGCTTTTTTCTCTATACGTGCTACCTATCGGTAAAATTATTCTTTACTTCTAGGTTGGATTAGTGTAATGCCTTACTGTATGGATATGACCACATCACCCCGATCTTATCCGCACTGCATTGGCTCCCAATGAAATTTCACATTGATAAAATACTATTATTAACCTATAAAGCACTGAATGGTCTCATGCCACAGTAGCTGACTGAACTTCTGCTATATTATGATCCGTCACGCCTACTTCCATCACAGGGTGCAGGCTATTTGCTGGTACCTGGAATAGTGAAGGCTACAGCAGAGGGAAGAGCTTTCTCTTACAAAGCCCCACAGTTATGGAACAGTCTTCCAATTAGTGTTCGGGACTCAGACACAGTCTCAGTGTTTAAGTCCAGGCTGAAAACATACTTGGTCAGTCAATCATTTTGTGAATGGTTTTTTCTAAGGTAAAGGCTCTGCTTGCACTCTGCACACAACGTACATCGTCTTTAACCATTACATGACAAGAGCATACCTAATAATCTGTGTTCTCTTTTTCCCCCCTCTCTCTTTCTTCTTCTCCTTCTCAGAAATACATTAGCATGCCAGACAGACTGCACATCTGTGGTGTGGCTTGTTGATGGGTGAGAGACCTTAAATGTTCATGAGGAGAGTAAAAGGTGAAGATGTGTTATGAGGAGTTTGTGATCAAATGGGGCCTGGGCAGGGTCATGGCATGGACAGGGTGGGGTCAGGGTGTAAGGGCTGAGCTGGGATAAGTAAGTCAGAGACCCTGGTTGAGACACTGCAGTACAGGCGTGTAAAAACTGCTGTGTCTGTGGTGTAACAGGATGTGCAGGTGTTTAATCCCTCAACAGAATCGAAGTCGTTTCTCCTCCCTGAAGAGTGTCTCTTCCTCTGCACTGATCTGATTCCCCTTCAAACTGCACACATTCACACACAAACATTAAAACTGTGATTAGAATAACAGCATGATAAACAACTCACTCCTTTTCCATCACACCTGTGTGTGTGTGTGTGTGTGTGTGTGTGTGTGTGTGTGTGTCTTACTTGACTTCTTTAATTGTTGTATTGTGTTTCAGACCTTCAGTGAGCTGGTCAACTCCACGAGCCGAAAACTGATTGTCAATTAACCTGAACACACACACACAAAGATTTAGGGTTAGATTCAATAAGATCAGCACATTAATGCACAATACACAATAATTCATAAAAACACACTCTCTGATATAATTTATTCCGCATGATCCTGTGTCAGCAAATAGGAAACTGTGGGGTGATGTTTCGGTTGTAATTAAATAAAGATTATTAATATTGCACAGTGCTCCAGGCTTGTGTCCTGAAGGTTTTTTTTCTTCGTACCCCAGTAACAGAGACCAAAATAACTGAAAATTTTACAGTGAGTTCTTGTGCCCAGGTGAAGTTCCTGAAGTCTACAGTGATGTTATCTCAATCTTCATTTAACACTTATCTAATACTTGAGCAGATAAAGTATGAAATGGCATTCAAGATTCCCAAGGGGACTGAACCATGGGAAAGTGGACAAGGGTACAATAAAAAGTGTGTGTGGCCTGGGCTCGTACATGAGGTGTGTAAGTGCTGAATTCTTCTGAAACGCTTTAGCTAGCTCCACCGCTGCATCATCCGAGATGTTGTTTTGAATCAGCCTGAAAAACACTAAAAGGTAAATTACATGCAATACACATAATAATATTCCTATTTATACACATATTAAATACATTAATATACTGCACATATGCACATGACACACACAAACACACACACACTTTAACACGTCTTTAACATGTATTAAAGTAAACATGTGGCACTAAAATGAGTGAGATGTAAAGAAAGTGATGAGCACCAGAAGATGTGAAGGCTGGAATTTAGCGTTAGAGCTCTCGCTAAACTTGTTCCTCCCTCAGAGGTGATCCCGTTTGCTGACAGACTAACAATAACAATGTTACAGAAAGAAAAATTGTTATTTTCATTTGCATTTTTAAATAACAGTTAATATATTTAGTCTTAAACATCCCAGTAAAGTGAATTCTGATTAAAACACTGTTCACTAGTGTGAGATCATTTCTTGTTTATTTTCATTTCCCCAACGATCATCCCACCTGTACACCTGATATAGTTTTATAATCAAATGCACCTGAGATTCGTTAAGCTGCTATGGTTCTTTATTGCCTCAGCAAAAGCGTGAGCACCATCGTCTCCAATGCTGTTCCCCCACATGCTAAACACAAATGTATGTTAAAGCATAACTGCACATTTTTATTCGTCTATTCAGGTTTAATATTTGTGCTTGTGGGTCTGTGAGTTGTTGTTTTACCCGACATCGAAGATGGATTTGCTTTTCCGAATAGCTTCAGCAAGAAACGTTGCACCCACGGCTGTGATATAATTATAGCCCAGCCTACACACATCAAAAACCATTACACAAATCATTAATTATTATAATTTATACACAGTTGTGATGTGGAGTCATTGTGTCTGTGATGGAAGACAGAAACTCCACAATCAGAGCCAAAAATACACACAAACAATGAAACTATGAACTAGAGCCAAGAAAATCGAGTGGAGTAACTAAGAACACAAGCAGACAAGACAAAATGTGACAGAGAACATGGAAACCAGGCAACTAGGAAACACCGCTGAGTAACAGTGTTTAAACTGGTGTTTAAAATGTAATATCATTGCATTCCTACTTGACGGTTCTAAGGTGAGGACACTCGTCGATTATCTGTGCCACCAGTTTGGCTCCAACATCCGTGATGTGATTCTTGTAAAGTCTAAAAATGTATTAACAGATAAACATTTGATTATGAATTTATATCCAATGTAATAAATAAATAAATACAAAGCTAATATTCATTAGTTTAAATGAAATTACCCCAAAACCTTAACGATTTTCTGTTTGATGAGTTCTGCAGCCAAAACTTCCACACTGCTGTCGGTGAGCTGATTCACACAAAACCTGAAACATTTACACAAAAGGTGCATGTAACTGCTTCATCCTGATTAGGGTCACCATGTGAATTCACATTTCTCTAAAAGTAGTAGCATTCATGCAACCAGGAAGATGAACACTGGGAAAAGGGATACACTGGTAATGCTTGAAACAAGGTAACATGGGGAACAGGGTATATCCACTGGGAAAGTTTTTATAGGTGAGCTGTTTAAAACTGTCTTACCTGACTACGGTCAATTTGCTGAACAAAGGAATGAGCTGCTTCACACCATAGTCGCTGATGTTGTTGTTGTCCAGATCGACTGCTAAACACTTCCTGTGGTGATGAAGGACGAAGTTGAGAGCGCTGCAGTCGGCTGAGTAGATGTTACAGTATGCCAGTTTGAGGTAACCTACTGCAATTCCTTTAGCTGTGACACGAGCCACGTCCTCGCTGTGTGTCTCAAATATACAGCGCAGCATCCACAGGAAGTTTGGCATCACATGTACTTTATTTCCCTTGATGTCAGTGCTTGGGGTGCGAGGCAGGCCGCTCAGGTGTGTCTTTACACTGGAGGAAAGGTAGGACTTCAACATCTTTCGCTTTGTCTTCAGGGATGATGGCGGAACAAGGTGCTCCAGGAGGACGGCATTGGATTTGGACAGCAGGCCACATAGGAACAGGTTTGTGAACTGAAAATGCTCATTCGTCTGAAAGGGATCTGAATTTCTAGGATGAGATGAAGTCCCCAAACAGGACAGGCAGGTCAAATGGGATGACTTATGGTACTCACACTTAGAGAAGAACCTCAGGATCCCATCAGGAATGACGTGCAGATCCAAGACGAGACAAAATGCAGCCAGAAATGCCTGGAGTGTCACATGAAGGAACTCGTATGTTGCAAAAGTGCCACATGCATCGTAGTGGCTGACGGGCCTCAGAAATCCGACCTGTACGTCGTCGTCACTCAGGCCACAAGATGAAACCTCATCGTGTGTGTAAATGAAGCTGCTCTTTTCCAGACCCAGCAGTGCAAGCTTAGCAAAGGCAGAGAGCATCTTCAGCCCTGATTTAAATGTGTCTGCGGTGCAGCGTGTGCTTCTCCTCAGGAGTCCAGCACTCTTACTGCTCCGGCTCAGGAACACCTCTGACAGCAGGAGGAAGATGTTGGTGAGAGTGATGCATGAGTCCGGCAGCTCGACATCATCATACATACTTTGAAGGTGCTTAAAGCTCTTGAAAATGATCCAGCTGAATAATGGGAAAGAGCAGAGACCACAGAGGTGAGGGTTCGCGTCCAGCTGCACAGACACCAAGTCCCTCTGCTCCTGCAGGGGAAAATGATGAGACAGATATTGTCTCAGATTTTCTGGTGAGAAACCTCTAAGAAACACTTTCTTCCGGATCACTCTGCTCTGAATTTCTGTGCCTGTCCGAGCCGTTAGGATTTTTCTGGAACCTCTGAGCAATTTTCCTGTCAACAGGTTCATGAGAACTAAAAGTGGGTGTGTCCTTTCCTCAGGAGACACCACCTGTGGCATGTTTTCTAAATCAAAGTCCATCTGAATTTCATCATATCCATCAAACGTGAAAAGTATGGACTCTGGAAATCGCAGGATGTAGCTGAACACCTCGCCATCCGGGTCTCCATCTGGATAACAATTATGTTTGAATATTAGATCCTTCAGTGAGATCTCATCAGTCTCCTTAAAGGTGCTGAACATCCTGCATCTGAATGTGAAGAAGAACTTTGCTCTGGTGTTCAGCTCTCTTTTGGACCACAGGTTCTGGAGTCTCTGGAGCACAATGGATTTTCCCACTCCAGCATCACCCGTGATTAAGATGGTCTCAGCCTGCTGGTTAAACACACCTTCTTCTCCCAGAATCTCATCCAGACTCTTCAGGAAGCCCAGACTCTCTCCTCGCTCATTCAAGATTTCCATCTGTGTGTCTGTGTAAAGCTCCTCCAGACGTGTTTCCTCCTTCTGAGAGTATGAGGTGAGGAACTGAGTGTCTCTGCCGAGTTCCTGCCTGAGTTTTTCACTGTATCTGCTAACTGAACACAGAACCCAGTGTTAATGCAGTAATCATTTGGTTGTGAAATTATTTTTATGTGATTTTAATTAAAACACTCACTGGGGTCAGTGTTAATCACAGGTATGTCCTTCACACACTCCACAGGTTTGTAATGAATTGTGTTAAACCAAGGTTGAAGATCAATGAAGGCGTCATACGCCTGGTGGAGAATGTGAATAAAATACGCAGAGGCTTCTTCACCTTTACTCTGCACCAACTCCAAGATTTTACGCACCTGATAATAAAAAAGTTTTTTGGCCTTTAGGATCAAGGGAACCATATTTAAGTGTGTGTGTGTGTGTGTGTGTGTGTGTGTGTGTGAGAGAGAGAGAGAGAGATTTTAGTACCTGCTCTGTTTTAGTGGCTGAACGTTGGATGATCTCGATGTCTTCATTGCAGATGAAACCATTCATCTTCAGATTGTCTAAAACGCACTGTGTGTTTTTCACGTGTTCCACTAAAACCTCTCTGTGAATTGTGAGTAACTTACAGGTGTCGAGCAGAGCTTCAGCTCCATCCTGATCCACACAGCCCATCATCAGAATCAAGGAGTCTTCACTCTCTACAAAACTCTCACACTAGCTCCCTTCTGTCCAATTTTATTCCAAGTCTAATTCCCATCTGCGGGAAACGCTGTGCGTCAGAAACAAGCAGCCATCACACAATAACATGCTGACATCAGATCAGTTCCCTGTTCACAAGGCTGTCTGTATGTGGCCTGTAGGGAGCGCTGTGTATCGGAAAAGAAACAATTTCACCCAGAACTTTCTGTCCATGAACAATACTGGAACCTGAGGAGTGGAAATGAAGACTGAGTTACAGCCTGGATGAAGTGACTCTCAGATTCTTTTAGAAATATTTAGTGCAGCTACAATTAATTTCATGCAAGTAATCAGTTAAATAATCAGTTCTCTGTGATTCATTAGCAGGACAATTAGCAGTAGAACGTCCTTAATGCAGACAGTTATTTATCCTTCAGTTTACTGCTGACATTATTTGTAATATTTAAGGCTGTTTGTTTCACCAAAAGCAAAAAACAAACAAACAAACAAACAAACAAAAAAACTGTGCTGCCTAACATAGACCTTGATTTATTAAGGATTGTGCAAACTTCATAAACATGGTAATTATTTATAATTGCACGATCCGGTGTCACCCAGGTGAGGACGGGTTCACTTTTTAGTCTGGCTCCTCTGAAGGATTTTTCCTAATATCAGCTGAGGGAGTTTTTCCTCACCATTGTGGCTCACTAGAACTATGGCTCATTGACAAAAATCATGTGGCTCTCCAGGTGTCTCACCCTGTACCAATATATGATCGTTAAAAACCTAGATACATCACTAGAGATCAGTTTCCTGCAGAAAATGCAAAGTCAATTACAATTCCTTTGATGTACAGCATACAGAAGTTAATGAAAAGTCAGTTTACAATAATATATTTCAAGTTACTAAAGACAGTGCATGTATGCTGTGCTCTGCGCAAGTGTCGCGAAACCAATCAACGGCAAACTACGTTTCTATGGTAACCTGTCACGCTTAGTTTCAAGCAGCTACCTAGCTCGATTTGTGAAGATGATGAAAAAAAAGAATTCAGAGGAGCATCGAAAATCTCAAAGCAACCAGTCTGAAACGTGCTTTTTTAAAGCTCTGCTGTGTCTGATTTGCACAAAAAGTATTGCCTTGTTTAAAAATTTAAGTGTAAAAAAATTTATTAAGTACTAGATGTGTTGCGGAATTTAACATGTAACATTTTAATTATATTCTGCTTTAATGGACTGAATGACTCGAAAAAGATGCGTTCATTTTGCTGAACGAGATTCAAAGATCCGAGTCAGTAAAATGATCCGAACTTCCAATCACTACTTTATATAGTGCAGTTGCCTTTTCGCGTGATGTCATATCCGGTTGCTGCCCATATTCGCAACGGTCTCCGAAGAAATATCGCGTGCTGAAAGTCTAGTGTGACCGCCCCTTTAATGCGCGCTCGCGGAGGAGTTCACCTCAGAGACCGCAGCTCACAGACAGCTAGCCATTAGCTTAGCATAATTTAGTGTAGTACATCAGCGTGGAGTCGGAAGTGTGTGTTGTATTGGGAAACACCTGAAAAGCCGAGTGTGTATCGGAGCTGTTAGAGCTCAAAGTGTAAATAAACCATGCTTTAGTACTTTTATAAAACCAGACATTAAGAAACAGTGTTTAGTGAAGAGGTTAAACTGAGGTTTATTTGTTTGTTTACATTTTATTCCGCGCTACAGCTGAGAACAGACGGAGAGTGAAACTTAAACACAAAAAACAAACACTAGGGAAAATAAAGTGACTGATTAAATGCACCTACCGTTTCCCAGGATCCTGTCCTCTTTCCCCTGACAGCGTTCTGTCCTGTACTGCGGTAAATAACGCGAATAAAACAAGAATGAAAATGAAAGTGGATTTAAAGTTGCGTGCAGAAGGAGCTGAGGAAATGGCGAGTATGAGCAGTGATAAATCACCCACACGAAGGATTTATCAGGAAGTGGAAGTGAAAAAATTATGAAATGTGAGTCAGTTCTTCACTTTGCAGATCACTGAGGTGACCAGCTTGTGAAAATCCTTCACATGATTCCTACTTGATATAATTTAGTTCTGATTTCTGCAGAGTTTCATGAACTGAAATATGGTTCTCTTTGTCATGTTTCTTAATCAGAAGTAAAGCTCTAACAAAACAAAACAATTCCTCAGGAGTAAAAAGGAAGAAAATGGCTTAAGATTTCATTCTGATTCCACTGAAAGATCTTAACATCTAAAGCCTACTGTACTGATGGAAAAGCTTTACTGACGAATGATGAGTTCACTACAGGAAATGAGTTCTCATCCACATCTGTCTCTGTCTCATCACCTGACGGTGTTTAAACACGAGCCTCGTCCTCGTTGCTTCACTCCACTGATCTCTGTTCACACATGTCTGCTGATGTCACTAACACTACTGTAGTAACTGTTTCAAACTAGGAAGTGGAATTTCATGTAGTATGTGTGGTGAACACAGTTGCACGGAGAGATACAAACAGTGAAATGTCCCACTGTGGTTATTGGAAGTATATGCACTCTTGGAACCCTGCTCAACCAATCCAATAAGTGGACCAGAACTAATTGGAACTAACTGTTGTATAATAGAAATGATATACATTGGTGATCCGTGATTGGTGCTTAGACATTTAGCTTTGCGGCCCCCTCTTGCCACTCCACACTAGTTCCAGGGCCAGACTGGGACAAAAAGTCAGACTGGGAGTCTCCCACCCACCCTGGCCACCCCACACTAGCTCTGTGTTCCACCCTGGCCACCCCACACTGGATCTGCTGTTGTTTATAACAATACAAACACAAATCACATTTTGCTAATTTTATTTTTCTTTCCAGGTACAGATGTGAAGTAATCATTCAGTCCAAACAATATAAAGACATCTTTTACTAGTTACTCCTTAAACTAATTAAACTACATTATACAGGTTTTATCTCACACAGGCTGACTCTTTTTTTTTTTTTGGAGTTTTTGAGTGCAGCACACACCTCATCCATTACAGGAAGTGACCCATCATATTTGTTGGTTTTGATGGACTTCAGTTTGTCTTGATAAGCTTTGGGTAAGCGGTTCTGCTCAGCTCCCATCATTATCACCTGAAATACCAAAAACCGAGAAGAGCAGACTTCAGTGTGAATACAGACCGGAGACAGAGTTGCCTCTATATAAAATCATTAAAAACTTTTTATTGTAATTTTTCAGTGCAAGTTAAAAGATTTAATTTAGTTAGCCAAGAACAAAACTGAGTGCACACACACACACAGTATAGTGTTAAGGTACACATGTTTTAAGTGTAGGAGCAAAAATTCATGTTTGAAATTGTCACAGAACATTAGTCAAAATACTGAAATGTATTCCTGAGAGATTGAAATAATTTCAGCTTTCTTCAATTAAATATAGATTGAATATAATATAGTACAGATTAAATATAGATGTTCTCTAAAGTTTTGATATTATGTAATGTTTATATGAATTCTAAATAATATGTGCACCATGAATATGCCAGTAGTTTTCAAAATTTTCTGCATGAGGCCCTCCCTTGTGTAGCGTGCATCCCTTTATGACCCCCTACAGTCGATATACACTAATATATCAACGGATGTCTCAGTTTGGTGTGTGTCTTAGTGTGCTATGTATAATTGATTTAACTTATTAATAGTTCAAATGTTGACAATCCCAAGTTACACACAGGTAAAATGAATAAAAAAAAAAATAATGTTCTAGAATTTCAATGCGGCCCCCTGGCGCCATCTGGTGGCATAAAGGAATAAATGCACTTCCTTATCTTTGCTTTGATTTGATCACCGTCCATATGTGTGTTGTTTGTCTCCACCACTGTCTTGTGATTGTGGCGGAGACAAACAAAACGCTATTCAAACCCATCTGTTGTGTTCTGTCATTGTGAAGTCTTATCATGCTTTATATTTGTTAAGTCCGAGCTTCCCCCCCCCCAAGTTTTGCCTGTATTTCTTTGTCTCCCTGGTTTCCTGTTTCTTGTTTTTCTTCCTGGTTTTGACCTCACACCTGTTTTCTGGTTTCATGATTATTATCCTAATTTATCTGCCTGCCTGTGTTTGATCCATGCCTGGATTTATGACTGTGATATTTGGACTACCTTAAATAGTGACCACATGCCAAAGTGTCCTTGGGCAAGACACTGAACCCCAAGTTGCTACCGATGGCAATTTAGCACCTTGCATGGTAGATCTGCTACCACTGGTGTGTGAGTGTGTGTGTGAATAGGTGAATGAGACACAGTGTAAAGCGCTTTGGATAAAAGCGCTATATAAGTGTGCCATTTACCATTTACCAAATAAATCCAATGCTTCTCTTTTGCAATTTTGTCCTGCCACTTCACCTCTACACCACACATTATAGTATCACACTATCCAGCTGTTACCATGGGAACCATGGCATTGATCTGTGAGCAGAAACACATTTGTTCTTTCAGAGTAGAAGCTAAGCTTGTAAAAAATGTATTTTATGGGATGGGTTGCTTTCATTATGAAACTCATCAGTGGTGTGAATTTGGAGACTGACAAGCACCATGATCACGTACATCAGTTAATGCCAGTCCCCTCATGGTCCTAATGTCCATCAATTTCCCAAGTTACTCATCAGCTGTGCGTGTAACACTGTTACACTGAGCTTCTGTAACAAATCAACTTACACCCTAACGCCTAAACTCTTACGCCCTTAACCCTAACACCTACAGTCTATCCGTACATTTAACTCTAACCCCTAACCCTTTCTCTGAGTATGAGTGTTTAGTTGAGGTGTTCGTTACCTTCAGGTAGTGTGGAGACGGCAGCGCCTGAACACGGCTGTTCATGATGTAGGTACGACAGGTGAGTATGTGACCATGACTCAACACATTGACTGACACAGGAGAATACACACCTGATCTCACACCCTCCTGTCTGAACACACACACACACACACACACACACACACACACACACACACACACACACATCAGACTAGAGAATACACTCCTGACCTCATACCCTCGTGTTTGTACACGAGACACAGTGTGTACCTGTCCAGGTGGGTCATATGGGCGGTGTTAATTCTCCACACCACACCCCACACAGTGCCTCTGCCACTTGGCTCAATTGAAGCCACGCCTCCATGCCAGCGCTTGCTCTCCACACCCTTATGGTTCCCAAACACCAGCTTGTAATCCTGAACAAAAGAAAATGAACACTGTGTGTCACATATGCTTCAAGCCACTGTACTCAAAACAAACTAATCCTAAGGCTGAATTTAACAGAATTATATTAGAAATCTAACTTTCCAAGCTGGTAAAACACCCACAATAAGTTTTTTCAAGTAGAAAATGATGCAAAGGGAATTCGGTTTACTGTGCACTGCCTTAGTGTTGTGACATCAGGTGTATAATATTAATAATAATAACAATAATGTAGTCTTATAATGTAAATTGATAATGTAGCCTTAGTGTAGTGTTAATGTAGCATTACTAATGTGATAAGGTATTGTTCACGTAGCAACAATAAAGTGTGTATGTGTTTGTACCTGAAGCTTGGCTACACAGTGCCGTGTGGCTGAAGGATTGTTCAGTTGCAGTCTCTCCTTCAGCAGGTTGCTGCCATACGCAAAGTACAGAAATGTTTGAGGGTCTGTCAGTGTGTCTGTTTGAGTGTGTGTGAGGCAGAGAGAGAGAGAGAGAGAGAGAGTGTTAGGGGTGTGTTGAGGTTTTAACCAACCTTTATTGTAACATTACAAAACAAATACCCCAAACTCTATCGCATCACAATTACTATGCCTTAAAATAAAATATTTACACACACACACACACACACACACACACATACTCCTCTTTAAAAATGAAACACACAACCATTCATAAATCACACACACACAAACAGGTTACTAACCAGCTGCAAGAACCAGACTGACCGCCACTGAGATGAATATGATATTCAATGTGAATCTGAACGCCATCATTTCAGGTTTGAGCTGCATGTCACTGAGCCTATTTCAGCTGCTGCTGCATTCCACACTGACAAACACACACACACACACACACACACACACACACACACACCTGCACCCCCCACCCCCCCCCCACCCCCCCCGCCTTACTAGTCCTGTATTTAGGATTTTAACTAGATTTTTGTTCCTGTACTTGTCAAAACATGCACTGGGTGGATAAACCAACAACCAATAAAAAAGCATGGAAATGAATTTGTGTGTGTGTGTGTGTGTGTGTGTGTGTTTGGGGTGGGGTTGCAGACACATTGCACAATGCAGAATAGATCATGCTGTCAGAAACCTGTAGGCCGCTGGTTCTCTAACTTTTGGCTGTTGGTCAGCTTCCACAGTAAAATAATTTTCAATTAGCCCACAGTATAATCACCCAGACTTTATTTGGGCAAATATGTATCTTTTCATTAGCCTAGTTTTTAACCCACTACCTTTCCAAGGGACCAATTAGGCTTACAGCTATGATAACTAAATTATTACCGCAACAACCTTGATACATGTTGATTGTCAACCAATGTCATGTGATTTCATAAAAGCAGTACATTTAGTGACCCTCTGGATCCACATCACAGACCACTGGGGCTCCCTGGAGCCCAATTTGAGAAACATGGCTATAGGCAACTCCATGTTACCCTGGCTCCATGATGCCTAAAGCATGGAGCACTAATGTGAAATCTCCACTGGGAATCTCTGTTCAACAGATTTTAAACACACTCCATGGTCTTTATTCTGAAGCAGTATAAACTGTTTAGCAGTGCAAAATGGAGGTCCGTGGCTCTTTCTGTGGGACAAAGAACTGGCTTCCACCTCTTGGCCTGTGAACTCTTGGAGCTTGAAGTACCCTGGAACAAAAGTCTGGTAAGCTGTGCACCCACTCTCTCTCTATGCTGGCATATGATTCTGTGCATTTTCCTCTCTCTAAACTCTGACCTGCCCAACAGTAATATGATGGTACAGAATTTCTACCAGATGGATTACTTCTTCAACTCTATGTTTATGAAGTCTTTGGCCCTAAGCCCGATGAGAGAGATACAGATGTGGCCATAAAAATGTGTGTTTTTTCGTGCAGGATCAGGAAGCCTATCAGTCAGAACAGTGTCTTAGAATTAAATACATTTGCTACACTTCCCAGAATATCCACCAGGTGGTTCATGGACTCAAGTGCTCCCACCAGTGCCAAACTGCATCTCTCGTAAGGAGTCCTCCCTCTCTTAGTGGCTGTAATTAATTATCATAAATATCATCATCTGTTTTTATTGGAAGCCTAAAATGTTGTTGTCTATTTTTGCTAATTCCACAGTTTATTTTACAAACATTTTCTGCGTTAGTCAAAAGAAAAAATATTATTTAATAAAGATAAAGTTAAATCGTTTTTAAAGTGAACTATCAGTGAAAAGTTTTTAAATACCTGTTCATTCTTTATCATCAAATAATAGCTAAACAAAGCTATGAAATAACCTGTTCAGAAAATCCTGCACCCAAACGAAATTTGACGCAATATTTTGCTGTCCATTACATGTAAACTGTCCCTCTATATGATGTTGGTATCATTGTAAAGATGAAAAATAAGTGGTCTGATTACGCTAATGCAGCCAAAAAAAAAGCCTGTATAAAATTTCCTATTGTCATGAGATTCGAACTTGGCGCTCAATAATTTTTCACATACTGGATGGATCTGTTTATTTAATTAAAAAGATTTTTTTTACACACATTTCTGCATTGTTCAAAAGAAACAAAGTGTCATGTATTTACTAGAAAAAACAAATACGATGATGGAGTGTCTTTTCTATTGATGGTTTTTATTTGCTGATTAACTACAAAGAATTTCCAATACAAATCAACATGGATGAAACTCTCATTCTGTGCACGCACATAATGACGCACCAAATTTTTTTTCGTGCGCTGAGAGGTGATAATAGTGGTAAATCCCCTTTGTCAGATTCTTTGTCAAAAACACAAAGAATTTCCATGTTGATGAACCCAATCCTGAAGTCTGATTTAGCTAACTTAATCCTCAACATCCATTTCTTGCATTCATTAAGCTGCTGTCTCAGCTTTCTATTGTGATAATCATGCCGTTTTTGTACAATTAATATATGTTATTCTCGTAATGCTACGACTTTATTCTCAAAATAGTATACAGTCAAATTAAAAACTATGCAGAAATATAAAACTATGGTCTGCTTTTTACTATTCAGTACACGTCATCCATTTATTTATTTATTATAAATAAAACTTTAGTTTTGTAATGAAAGAAAATAATATAGGCTACTGGCACGATTATATTTTTGTTTACAAAACAGTGATATTTTGTTACGTTGTATTAAGTATAGACAAGAATGCATTGCAATTTAAACATGTAATATAACATAATGCTTGAATGTACTACTAATTCTTTCATTCTATAGCTTTGATGCATTAAAATTGTCACAGGAGGGTGTGGTGTGGAGAGTCACTTATTCCTTGAGAGGTGATAATAGATGGGGGGTTTAATCCACACGTCAATAAGTAAATGGCAAAAAAGTAGGATTCTTCCTCTTCAAAAACACAAAGAATTTCTTTGTTGCTGAACCCAATCCTACGGAAGTCATTGCATTATTAATTTTTTTCTTTGTTGTTTTCTCATGATCTCGACATAAAAAGCTGTTTTCTCATAATGTTGTCATGTCATGGCAAACCAGCGACTCCATTTCACAGTTTGCACTGCAAACCACAAACATGGCCACTGACTACCATACAACCCTCAGACATGGTCACCTTCTCCTGCAGACTAATCCCACACACCTGTTCCCAATTACACTCTCAATTACACCACACTACTCAAGACTCTCACACACTTTTTGTGAAGTAACACGTTCAGTTGCTGTAGTCTCTCTCTCACCCCCCCCCCCCCCCCCCCACACACACACACTCACATCAAGCAGGTCTATTGTTTGCTTCTGGTTTTGTTTCTGCTTTGCCTGTCTTTGTTTGTCTTTTGCCTTGCCCTCTGGATATTATACTCGTCATTAAAGCTCTTAACTGCAATTGCATCCTTCCTCAACCCTCATTACATGACAGATTACTTTGCTGTAACATGGATGCAGCAGAATTTTTCCAAGAGGCCCTTTATGAAAGGGAAAAACTGAGGTGAGAGAAGAAGGGGAGATTCTCCCTAATTCGAGCCAATCTGGAATAGCTTGATATGATGTATGCCATCAGGGGGTATGTCAAGGAGGAGCCTTCCAACCAGGCTGGAACCATCTCTCACCCCCCCCATCCCCACTGTGTATCTCGTCCAATCTGCTGAGTCGATGGAGAACATCATTCAGCCTTCCTGCTAGTCTGAGGATGTGGCTCAGTCTCCCTGTTCAGGTGAAGACATTGCTTCGCCTCACGGTGCGACCAAGAGCGCAGCATTTCTTCCCTGCTCTGCCTCGGACATCACTACGCCAGGCTTTGCTTCAGAAGTCGCTCCGCCATCCTGCCCGGCTGAGGACGTCGCTCCGCCATCCTGCCCGGCTGAGGACGTCGCTCCGCCATCCTGCCCGGCTGAGGACGTCTCTCCGCCTTCCTGCTCGGCTGAGGACGTCACTCCGCCTTCCTGCTCGGCTGAGGACGTCGCTCCGCCTTCCTGTTCCACAGAAGCTGACGATCCAGCTTCTCATTCCTGAGTGCTACCTAGGGACCCCAGTGAGCCTGCCCCAGCCTCATGCCTGCTCCTCGGCTCCTTGAGGAGCCTGCTATCTGTGGGACAATGCCTGTTTCGGGACCTGAGGGGCTTTGAAGATGTTTTTCCCAGAGGACCAGGACCGCCGGTGGAGGGAGTGTTTTTTGGCGCTACCGGTGTAGCGCCCTTGGGGGTTGTATGATTTCCCCTTGTGCCAGTGCGGGAGCACACAGCACGCTCTGAAGCTCGAAGCGTGGGTGCGCTTCCGGGTTTTTCAGTGACATTGACATTGTTTACTTTGGACACATGTTTTGTTATGGTGTATGTCCTGTTTCCATAGTCTTTATTGATGATGGAACTCCTGATTGTAGCAGCAGAATGAATTCAAAGGTTTACAGGAATTGGGAGGTTCTTCATCATGCAGCAAGACAATAATCCAAAGTGCACTGCCAACTAAATAAAGGACTTTATGAGGGGAAAAATTGGAAGGTTTTAGTCCGGCCAAGTCAATCACCAGACCTTAACTCAGTTGAGCAGTATTTCACCTCCTGAAGAGGAGACTGAAGGAAGAAACCCCCCGAAATAAACAACAACTGAAAGAGGCTGTGGAAAAAGCCTCGAAAAGCATAGCAAAAGAAGAAACCAACACTTTGGTGATATTCAACCAAATATTAAGTGTTATTTACTTTCATTTACTTCAAGACTTATCTGTTCTTATACTTTTGCTCACATAACAGTTGGGTGATGTGACATAAAAGCTTCTGTTTTCCATCCATCCATCTTATACCGCTTACTCCTTCTTCAGGGTCACGGGGAAACCTGGAGCCAATCCCAGGGAGCATGGGGCACAAGGCGGGGTACACCCTGGACAGGGTGCCAATCCATCGCAGGGCACAATCACATACACACCCACACACCCATTCCGCTTCTGTATTATCATGTTTAAAACCTGTAGATGCAAATGCCAGTATATAAATGCTGAAATACTAAACTCTCATCTCATCGCCATCTTATCTTTTGATCTCAAACCCAAATGTGTCTGTCTATATTTCTCCATCAATGTGCACCTTTTGTTTTCAGTATGTGGTGTGACCCCCTTGTGCAGCAATAATTGCAGATAAACGTTTGGGGTAACTGTTGATCAGTCCTGCACATCAGCTTGGAGGAATTTTATCCTGTTCCTCAGTACAGAACAGCTTCAACTCTGGGATGTTGGTGGGTTTCCTCACATGAGCTGCTTGCTTCAGGTCCTTCACAACATTTATATTGGATTAAGGTCAGGACTTTGACTTGGCCATTCCAAAACATTAACTGTTTATTCTTCTTTAACCGTTCTTTGGTAGAACAACTTGTGTGTTTAGTCATTTTCGTTGTCTAATTTTAGGTCTTGTGTAAAAATCTGATGATGTTTTAGGTCAGTTATGCACAAATATAGAAAATACTAAAGGGTTCACAAACATTCAAGCACCACTTGTATGTATATCCCTAATAATAATAATAATAATAATAATAATGATGATGATGATGGTGATGATAATAATAGCATCAACAATTCTTCTTATGCTCATTGAGTCACATTTGAATAGAATGGTGATGGCTTTGTGGTTTGAAAGTGCAGATAAACATGTAGACATCAGAGAGTTCAGGAACAAAACTCTGTGTATCAGCAGGAAGCTTAAAAACAGGACAGTACAGCTGTGTTTCTTACTGTTACTTACACACACACACACACACACACACACAGTACTCTGACCTGATCCCACACACAGCTGTGTTTGTCACTGTGACCCCCCACATTGTTACTCACACACAGTCAGAACACACTTACATTTTCTCTCTCTCTCTCTCTCTCTCTCTCTCTCTCTCTCTCACACACACACACACCAGTTTATAGTTTTATTACTTTCACTTCAGCCAATCCAGCATGAGGCTCCACCCCTATATGTCCCTGCCCCCCTGTGAGGACACACCTGCAGTGTGTACTGTAATAAACTCAGTGTGATTAACTGACACTTCACTCAGTGTTAGGCTATGATCATTTAGCACTGAGCTCAGTTGCATACATTTTTACATCAGATTTACTCACTTAGTTTATTTATTTATCCATCTATTTATTATTATTATCATTATTATTATCATTATTATGGAGAAGGAGGGACGGCCATCATGGGAGACTCCGACTCAGTTTGTGCTGGCGTGTGTGTCGTACGCTGTTGGTTTGGGAAATGTGTGGAGATTTCCTTATCTTTGCCAGATGCATGGAGGAGGTAAGACTGATTTTAACATTAAATATTCATAATCACAATAAAATTAATAACATTAACAATCTAACAAAATGTCCCAATGATGAGAAGGAAAACTTTTCATTTTTGAATTCAAGTTTTAAAAAAACCTAACTAAACTAAAATATAAAAAGATTTCCTGCAGTATTGAAGCTTAAATGAAGAATGTGTGTGTGTGTTACAGGGGGGTTTCTGATTCCATACATCATCATGCTCTTCCTGGAGGGAATTCCTCTTTTCTATTTGGAGCTTGCTGTCGGACAGAAGATGCGTTTAGGCAGCATCGGTGCATTCACTTCTATCAGTCCCTACCTAGGGGGAGTGGGTAAGGGCTTCATTATCCTCACTTCTGTGTTACAGTAACTGTTGAAAAGATCATGTTATTTTAGGATTCTTTTTCTCTCTGTTGTAGGGATTGCGAGTGTCATCACATCTATGTACCTGTGTTTGTATTATAACGTAATTAATGCCTGGAGCTTCTGGTACCTTTTCCAATCCTTTCAGGTTTATTATTATTATTATTATTATTATTATTATTATTATTATCATTATTATTATCATTATTATTATTGGTGTAGGAAGCCAATGTAGGTGTCATTGTTAATAAAATGTGTGTGTGTGTGTGTGTGTGTAGGCTGTGTTGCCATGGTCTCAATGTCCACTGAACTCCAATCATACAGGATATTTAGAGGAGTGTGAAATCGCCACTCCAACGCAATATTTCTTCTTCCGTGAGACCCTGAACATTTCATCGTCCATTGATGAGCCCGGTGTTGGTGTCCACATGGGTGTGGCACTCTGCCTCCTGCTGGCCTGGAGCATTGTCTACCTCTTCATCATCCAAGGAGTCAAATCTACTGGCAAAGTAAAGACCACAGACACAAACTGTACTTAACCAGTGTCTATGGCATCATTAGCATTAGCATTTTTAGCATTTACATCATTAGCATTAGCATAGGATCAGTAGCATCTACAGATAATAAATTTCTACAGCTCAAATAAAGAATTTCTGCCAAAAATTTATTCTCATAATAATGTGAAAGTTGTTTAATCTCAGCCGCACTAAGAACAATCATTGCCAATTACTTTAATCAGATATTTAATCACTTCATGAATAAGAAGATGCCTTTGTCACATGTATATTACAGTGAAATGATATTTTTCACATATCTGAACTTGCTGGTAAGTGCACAGGGCCATTGTCATGCTGGAACAGGTTTGGGCCTCTTAGTTCCAGTGAATGGAAATTGTAAAGCTATAGCGTACCTATACAATTGTTTGCATCCAACAGTGGCAACAGTTTGAGGAAGAACCACATATGGGTGTGATGGTCAGGTGTTCACATAACTTTGGCCCTGTAGTGTATGTATGTAAAATAATTTGATTGCTTTTAGGTGGTCTATTTCACCGCGACATTTCCATACCTGGTTCTGATTGTGTATCTGATCCGCGGTGTCACTCTGCATGGAGCACTCAATGGATTAAAGTACATGTTCACCCCAAAGGTAGGATATTTAGGGCATGAACACACCAGGTCCTGTTTGCTCCTAACAAAATGAATGAAATCCTTTCATCCCTCCATCTCTCATCACTCATAACTCCATCACTCCTCCCTCCATCCCTCATCTTCTATCACTTTTCCCTTGTGGGTTTTTGTTATATAAAAAATGAAATGAAAATAAATTGTCAGGTCTTTTTCCATCTTTTATGTGATATAGCTACCCACAAAATTCAGGTAAAAACAAATAGAAATATTTTAGGGGGGGAGTTGGCAAAGCCTAGGAACCGTTGCAGTTTTTTGATGGTAGTGGGATGTGGCCATTCTGTTACTACCTTGATTTTTGACTGATCCATCTCCACCCCTTGGTGACTGATATTGTATCTTAGGAAGGTGGTGTTGGTAGTGTGAAACTCGCACTTCTTTATTTTTATGTACAGACGGTTCTCTAGAAGTTGAGTCAGAACATGCTGAATGTGTTGCGCTTGGGGTTTGGAGTAAATATCGTCTATGTAGGCGATGACGAACTGGTTTAATAGGTCACAGAAAATTTCGTTCATGAATGACTGGAAGACTGCTGGTGAATTGGCTAGGCCATACAGCATTACCTGGTATTCATAGTGCCCCCTGGTGTTGAAGCTGTTTTACACTCATCTTTCTCGGATTTGGAGGAGGCTGTATGCGCTTCTGAGGTCTAGCTTGGTGAAAATTCAGGCCTCTTGCAGTTGTTCCAGGGCTGAGGGCGCTAACGGCAGTGGATATCTATACTTGACAGTTATGGAATTAAGGCCACAGTTGTCAGTGCAGGATCTGAGGCCACAGGCCTTTTTTTCCACAAAGAAGAATCCTGCTGCATCAGGGGACGTGGAAGGGCATATGAAGCCTGAGTTTAATGCCTCCTCGACATACTTCTCCATAGCCTGGGGCTTGGGAAGTGATAAAGGGCTCCCTCTGGTGGTGGGAGGAGTGGGTCTCTGACTGACTGGTCTTACACTAATGTTTTGTAAATTCCTTTTTCCCTGTCTCTTGATACCTTTTGACAGTGAGATCCTTTACATGCTTTGTAAGCTCGTTAAGGATCATGGCTTCAGCAATTGGATAAAACCAAGATGTCAAGAGAATCCTACAGAAACAGCTGAACTTGATTTAGGATTAATCAGAATCACTTCATTGATAACAGATGTATGATAATTACTTTTGAGCGTGAATGTGATTGAATGTGATAGGTTCAGTATGAGCACAGTCACATGCCCACATGCATTATAAAACCAACGTGCACAATTATTCTTTTTCTGTATTTCCCTAAAATCTTTCCATTTGTTTTTCACTTGAATTTTATTGGTTCCTATATCCGGTGGAAAAAGATTTGACCTTTACCTTGGTTTAAAATAATTTGTACATTACTGTAATTTTAACAGGTGTGTGTAGACTTTTATATCCACTGTATGTATGTGTGTATGTTTGTGTGTGTGTAGCTGGAGCAGTTGGCGAATCCTCAGACGTGGATTAATGCTGCTACTCAGATCTTCTTCTCTCTTGGTTTGGGGTTTGGTTCTCTCATTGCTTTTGCGAGTTATAACCATCACAATAACAACTTTGAGCGCCAGACTATTGTTGTCGCCCTCATTAACAGTGGAACATCAATTTTCGCCAGCATCGTCACCTTCTCCATCTACGGCTTCAAAGCCACATTCAACTACGAGAGCTGCTTAGAGAGGTGTGAGAGTGTATCTGTGTGTACGTATTCAGCCTTGGGTGTATAAACAGATATCTATACCATAAATCAGTAACATTGTTAACACCGTTTTATTAAACATTAACTCAGTTATACCAGTAAAGACAGAGTTTGTGTTCTGCCCTAAACAATAACCCTATAAAAATAAACTATGGATAAAAATTTGTGTTTCACACTTGCAGCTCTCAGTACAGCTTCTGAATGAGAATAATCTGGTCTCTATTCCAGCAACAGAGAAGCGAAAAAAAGGGAAGTGTTCACTCTAATGCTGAAGGGAGCAGGCTGACAGGAGTGGGTGGTTTTTACTGTCATGCTGATAGGAGCAAGAAGTGTTTACTCTTATACCGATAGAAGCTGGAGGTGTTTCATGCTTATGCTGATTGGAGTATTTTCTTGTGGGAAAGTCATATTTACTTTCACATTGAAAGAAGCAGGTGGTATTTACTTTCATGCTGATGGAAGCTGGAGGTGTTTCATTCTGATAGGCGTTTCATGCTTACGCTGATGGGAACGGGTGGTATTTACTGTCATGCTGACAGAAGCGGGTGGTGTTACTCTCACATTGAAAGAAGCAGGTGGTATTTACTTTCATGATGATAGGAGCTGGAGGTGTTTCATGCCGATGGGAGTATTTACTTTCATGCTGACAGAAGCAGGTGGTATTTACTTTCATGCTGATGGGAGCGGGTGGAATTTACTCTTAAGCAGGTGGTAGTGGACAATCAAATATGAAGCTTGTGGGACAAAGAAATACGTTCCAAAGAAGTGCGTTCAATTATTTATTTTCAGTAACTGCTTCATCTTGTTCTGGTTCAAAGAGATTAAAATGACTCATTTATTTATATTTGGGAAAACAAAACCAATTCTGTTCATTTGAAATCATTGTTACAAACAAAAATAATATCTGTAGGATTTTAAAAACAAAGTCAATGTAGTCTTGTTTGCTGGATGAAGCTGCTGCTGGTTGAATGCATCTATTAAGTATGACAGGTTTGCAATGTTATTGATCATTTATTATTTATTTATTGCAGGATGAGACTTTTACTTCTGAACACATTCAATCTCCCTGAAGATGCGATTGATAAAGAAAATGTGACGTCATGGATCAGTGTGTTAAATCACACACACCCTGAGCAGCTTGTGCTCATTCAACACAAACTAGAGCCCTGCAGTCTGGAGGCTGAACTGGACACGGTGTGTGTGTGTGTGTGTGTGTGTGTGTGTGTGTGTGTGTGTGTGTGTGTGTGTGTGTGTGTGTGTGTGTGTGTGTGTGTGTGTGTGTGTGTGTGTGTGTGTGTGTGTGTGTGTGTGTGTGTGTGTGTGTGTGTACGTGTGTACGTACGTACACACACTGATAGTGTAGTGTAGCTCAGTGGTTAAAATGTTGAACTACTGATCAGAAGGTTGTGAGTTCAAATCCCAGCCCTGCCAAGCTGCCACTGGTGGGCCCTTGAGTAAAACCTTGACCTTAGCTCAGTTTTATAAATTAGATAAATGTAAGTCGCTGTGGAAAAGGGAGTCTTCCAAATGCCATAAATGTAATAAATAAATGATTACTAATGATCTATGTTGTGTGTGTGTGTGTGTGTGTAGGCTGTTGAAGGCACTGGCTTAGCATTCATTGTGTACAGTGAGGCGATCACAAACATGCCGGCTTCTCAGGTCTGGTCTGTTCTCTACTTCTTGATGTTGCTGATGTTGGGCATGGGAAGCATGCTGGGAAACGTGACAGCCATAATAACACCACTGAGGGACTTCAAAATCCTTGCACGGAACTTCAACAATGCCACACTCAATGGTATAGAAGAACTCAATTAATAATCAATTCATAATTAATTCCAAACCAAGAACAATTCAGAATAAAACATCTGAACAGTTTAGCAGAGTGCTAATGATTGTAAATCGCATAGCAGTAACCTGTGTGTGTGTGTGTGTGTGTGTGTGTGTGTGTGTGTGTGTTTAGGTCTGGTGTGTCTTTGCTGTTTGCTGCTGGGTTTGGGTTTCACCACACGTTCGGGTAATTACTGGTTTACAGTGTTTAATGAGTATGGTACGACGTTCTCATTGCTCTTCATCGTTCTGATTGAAGTTGTCACCGTTTCCTACATCTATGGACTGAACAGGTAAAATTACTGAAAAATTACATATTTACATATAATAAATTCATATTTAATTTCATATATATTGTATGTTCTTCATACATCTGGTGGAAGTTCTTGTTTTTCTGTTAAGGTTTGTGTAATAAACCACCGTATTATGTGCAAAAGAATCCAATGTCCAGCCTTGTTTACTCTTTGAAACTTTACTGAAATTTTGTTACACTCTTAACAATTGTTAGGCAGCAGTGCCACACATACACACACACACTCACCACGCTCGCTGTCTCCCTTACACTTCATTACGTTACGTCATTTCCACAACATAACTAATCCTCAGCCTATCACAGTTTGTAGTATTACTTAGCACTGCTGAAACAGCTGATATTTTATTATGTATATTCCACATGTAAATGTTTGATGATTTTCCTGTTTTTACATTGTAGTGCAATTAAATATAGTTTAATGAAATAGCTAGACATCAGAACAATTCTGTTCAAAGACAAAACTATATAAAAAAAAAAACCCATAATACTTATAAATAAGATTATTAGCACTATTAGCACTTCTCTACTCACCTGGTGAAAAACAAACAAACTCTTCAGACCCGGTTTCTCAACATCTGATAATGCCCCACTATGGAATAATATTATGTTTTTAATTGGCACTTAAACTTTTCCAGTTTCAGCATGGAATCACAGAGGAGTAATCAGCCTAGGAGAGTTATCCAGTAAGGGATTTTTCATGACCTTCAACAACATAAAAGAAAATAGACAAAACTAGATCATTGTCACTCTCAGGATATCAAAATGAAATGAGCTTGTAACGTAAAAGCAAGGTGGAGGCAGATGCAAGTTCAGTAAAAAGGCTTTTTTTAAAGTGCAGGCAGACAGATTCAAAAACGTGGTCAAAAACAGACACAGGTTAAGGAGATCAGCAAAGTAGGCATAGATTAGAATCAAAAACAATGAGAATTAAAGCAGGATCAATAACCAGGAAAATTTGAACACAAAACAAAACCAGGCATGGGAGGCTGCATCGTCAACCTCAGGCATGAGCTGGTCTTGGAAAGCCTTGCCATTAACCTCAGACAGGGGCATTGCTTGTGAAGCCATCTCTTCAGTCTCTGGTTTAAGCATGGCATGGGAGGCTGTCTCGTCTGCCTTAGGCATGAGCAGGGCTTGGAATGTTGTCTCTTTTGGCCTCTGGCTTGAGCATGGCGTGGGAGACCGTCTTGTTGGCCTCAGGCATCTGCAGGGCTTGGGTATAACACAACAAGGGAGGAGACAAAAGAGAAACCAAAACAAAAATGCATATGGCAAAGAGAAAACACAGTCGTTATAACCCGGAAACATGCTTTCATGCTACAGACTGCTTGAGTTACATTACCTCAAACCACAAAAAATGTTAGTACAAATATACAAATTCATATTATTTTAAAACAGCCCATGGATGGGTGAGGTAAGGACTAGCTGTTGCCTCCACATTATGTTTTTGTCCCCAGAATTTAATTTCTTTCACCAGTGGATATTTGTGAACATCCCCATATACACACCTTTCCTTTAGCAATCATCCATTTTATAATACCCCTTATTGAAACAGGCTTTGATAGAAGATGATCTGGTTATACCCTGTGTCCACCAAGGCCTGATGTGTTCTCCATTTTATATATGTATTCCCTGTCCCTCACTGAATTTGTGGTATGTTCCTGATCGGTCGGGGGAGGCCAGCGGCATGTCAGGGATCTGGATCAGTATTTCCACTTCCATGAAGGAATGCTGAACCTGGAAATGCCCGGCTTCTCCACCATGACTGCAGACCTGCTGAGGCTTTGCCCTGGTCCTGGTGGGTGCATAAGGTTCTCCATGTGTAGTGAGAGAAAGGGAGTTAGAGGAGACATCAGAGATAAAGGAGCAGGGGTGCCAAAACAACAGGGAGGAAACTGGGTTCAGGGGGCCACTTTCAGGCCCCCCATACCTCAGTTCCAGGGAGCTGGGACTGGGGGAAGAGTAGGAGAAAGGGAGAGAGCAAGACACCAGGAAAAAAGGGAGACGCCTTTACTAGGAACTGCCGCGAAGTGATCCTCCACCAGCTGGATGGGTTCGCTGAGGGATGTAGGCCAGTGGCACTGTACCCACGAAGCTATTCCTGTCTGGAGTTGAGTGAATAATTGCTCCAGTATCACCAGCTCGATGGTCTATTCTGCATCCCATTCCTTTGCCATCAGCCACCGGCTACCGGAGTCTCTCAGCTGCTGCATGTAGGTGATGGGGCATCCGACCTCGGAGAGGTGCAGCGACTGGAAGCACCCATGGTGCTCCTTGGGGGTCAGGCTGATGTGCTGTGTGCCTCTTTATGCTGGAATACTCCAACTTTGTCTGTGGCGGCAGCTGCTGGGAGGCAAGCTGGGCTTCCCTTGATAGCAAGGGGAGGAGTGTCAGAGCCCATTCCTCCTCTGGCCATCCCCACGCAGCTGCCACACACTCAAAGAGCTCCAGAAAGGCTTCCAGATTGTCTGTGGAGAACATCTTCATGAGCGTCACATGTGGCACGGTCACAGAGGACACGGCTGGAGATGTATTGGGCTACAGCAGCTTCTGGAGTGAGCATTGAAGCACTGCTACAGCTCATGGCATAGGTTAAGGAGCGCTTGGTGTTGAGTTTGGTGGAGTGTGCCAAGGGACTGAACAATCTCGGGTATTGGGGAGGCGTCCATGGTGGCGTCGGAGTCTTCCCCAGGTCCCTAATTTCTGCACCATTGTAGAACATTGGTGTATGAGGGTGTGGCAGAACACTTGAGAGACAGGCGAAATCTTAACTGAGCTCTGGGCTCACATTTGTTCAGACCGCATTTTTCAGTGCACTTTCAAAACTCAACAGAAAACAACAAAAACCTTATGGCTTTTGCTTCATCAGATTCAAGTTTGCCATGGGTACGTGTGTGTCGCAAGCTCTCTGTTGTGTACAGAGTGCAAGCTTGCACTCTGTCTCTTTCTCGTGGGTGAGGGCGCCACATGCTAGCTGCTAGTCCACCGGGGAACCCACCTTAATTCTCTTAATAATCATAAAAGGAACATATACTGTGGTGTTCTGATGTTTATCTGATATATATTTTATACATACAGTACCCTTCACTAATATTGACACCCTTGGTAAATATGAGCAAAGTAGGCTGTGAAAAATTGGCTTTATTGTTTTAACATTTTGATATTTTGTTAAAAGAATTCGCAAAAATACTCTGCTGAATTGCAAACACAACACAGGTTTACCAAAAACAAATTTGATAAATATAGGTGTGCAACAATTATTAACAGCCTTATGAATTCATATGGAAAAAAATATTTGAAGACTATTTGAATATTTGCGACTAGCAACTGGAAATTGTTCAACCATGACTTCCTGTTTCACAGAGGTATAAATATGAGGTAACGCACAGGCCAAATTCCCTTAGTCATTCATAACAATGGGTAAGAACAAGGAATATAGCTGTGAAGTGCGGCAAAATGTTGTTGAGCATCACAAAATGGGAAGTGTCTATAAGAAAATAACACAAGCATTGAAAATGCCCATTTCCACCATCAGGGCAATAATTAAGATGTTCCGGTCAACTGGAAATGTTATGAATCAACCTGGAATTGGACGTGTGTCTGTATCGTCTCAACGCACTGTGAAGAGGACGGTTCAAGTGGATAAAAAAATCTCCCAGGATAACAGCTGGAGAATTGCAGAAGTTAGTTGTGTCTTGGGGTCAGAAAGTCTCCAAAACTACAATCTGAAGTCACCTACATCACCACAAGTTGTTTGGAAGGGTTTCAAGAAAAAAGCCTCTACTCTCATCCAAAAACAAACTCGAGCGTCTTCAGTTTGCAGACACTACTGGAACTTCAAATGGGATCGGGTTCTACGGTCAGATGAAACCAAAATAGAGCTTTTTGGTAATAAACACCAGAGGAGGTTTTGGAGCACACAGAGAGGTAGCCATATGGAAAAGTATCTCACGCCCACGGTTAAATATGGAGGTGGATCTTTTAATGTTTTGGGCTGTTTTTCTGCCAGAGGACCTGGACATTTTGTTAGGATACATGGCATCATGGACAAATATCAACAGATATTAAATGAAAACCTGACTGCCTCTGCCAGAAATCTTCAAATGGGCCGTGGTTGGATCTTCCAGCAGTACCGTGATCCAAAACATCATCAAAATCAACACAAAAATGGTTTACTGACCACAAAATCAAGGTCCTGCCATGACCATCCCAGTCCCCTGACCTGAACCCCATAGAAAACTAAAAAAGAGAAAAGTCCACTAAAATGGACCTTGAAATTTTAAGGATCTGGAGAGGTTCTGTATGGAGGAAAGGTCTCAGATCCCTTGCCATGTACTCTCCAACATCATCAGGCATTATAGGAGAAGACTTGGCGCTGTTATCTTGGTAAAGGGAGCACAAAGTATTGACTAAAAGGGTGTCAATAATTGTTGCACACCTATATTTAACAAGGATATTTTTTTTGATAATCCTGTTTTGTTTGCAATTGTTTGCAATTGTTTGATATCCATGAGAGCAGAATATTTTTTGTGATTTTTTATTTTTTTTTAACAAAAGATCAAAAAGTTAAACAATTAAAAGGTATAAATGAATATTAAAAATGTATTTCTATTCTTAGGTTTGAGAAGGACATTGAGGACATGCTGGGTCATCGGCCGAACTGGTACTGGAAGATCATGTGGGTTTTTGTGAGTCCATTACTGCTGATCAGCCTCTTCATCTTCTACATTATAAATTACATTCAGGGAGGAACACCGACATATCAGGCATGGGATAAAACCACGGTAAGAGATGCACATGAATATAAATTAATCTTACTGATTTTTATTACTGTGATGTTCATAAATGTTATTTCTAATCAATGTGAACACTGTGATTGCTGTAACTTTTTAAAACTGCTGTCTCGGACTGTTCATGCATGTGTTCAGATAAACTGAAACAATCAAAAAGTGATGTGAGAAGACATTATAGGATTATTATAGTCTTGTAAAGGCCAATTCTTTCATTTTTGCCATATGCTGAAGACATTTGAGTTCGAGATAAAAGGATGAATGAGACAATAGATCACAATTTCAGTTTTATTTCCTGATATTTACATCTAGATGTGTCACTTTGTCACATCTATGTCACTGGGCAGAGCACCCAGTATTTTGGTGTGCAAAAGTACTGGCACATATAATTTTAAATGAAATAACAGTTAATATTTGGTTGCATATCCCTTGCTTGCAATAACTGCAACAAGCTGATGACCCTCTCCTCCCAAGTCTTCTTTGAATGGTGGATTTCGATACGTTCACCTGTGCCCTGTGGAGGGTGTTGGTGTTGAATAACTGTTGTTTTTGTTTTTTCTTTCTTCACAGCTTTCACAGTGTTTCTATCATCAATTACTGTGGTATTCTTTGGCCAACCTGTCCCATGTCTGGTTGTTAGTACACCAGTGATTTCTTTCATTTCAAAATGTTGTAATGGCTCTGATAGTTTCCCCCCCTCTTTTCTTGTTTAAACAGTCAATCTAATAGGGCACACCTGGGCAACAAGTAACATCTGTAATATTCAAAAAAAATTTGATTACTTGAAAAATCGGTGTATTAAATCAAAGGGTACCTTGCTGCCATGTGTTGTTTAACACATCTAGATGCCAATATCAGGAAATGAAAGCTGAAATTCTGATCAGTCACCTCATCTTTTGATCTCAAACTCAAATGTCTTCAGTATAGAACAAAATCAAAAGTTATTACCCATGCCATTCCAATGCTTTTAGTATTACAGTAATACAGTACTGTATTACTGTATATAAAACAATTTTACCTACCTTTTTTATCCAATCATATTGTGAACGTAATACTGTCCACTTTTACAGAGAGAAAACATAAAGAGGACTCCAGATGTTAGTGTTAATAATCCTCACTAGCTATTTATTACACTGTATGACCAAAAGTTTGTGGGCACCTGACCATCACACGCATGTGATTTTTGAACATCCCATTACAGATTTATTCCCCCGTTGCTGTTATGAAAACCTCCACTGTTCTGGGAAGGTTTTCCACTAGATTTTAAGGCATGGCTGTGGGGATTTGTGTTCATTCAGCCACAAGAGTATTACTGAGATCAGGCACTGATGTTGGGCAAGGAGGCCTGGGATGCAGTTGGCATTCCAGTTCAGTGGCGTTGAGGTCAGGGCTCTGTGCGGAAAAGTTCTTCCACTCCAACCTTAACACATCATGTCTTCATGGAGCTTGCTTTATGCACAGGGGCTCTGTTGGAACAGGTTTGGGCTTTTTAGTTCCCATAGCGAAGGGAGATTGTAATGCTACAGCATACAGAGACATTCTATACAATTGTGTGCTTCAGACTTTGTGGCATCAGTTTGGTGAAGAATCACATATGAATTTGATTATAGTTAACCTAACCCTAGTCTTTGGTTAGGGGTCCACATACTTTTGTCAATAAAGTGCATGGCAGATTTTGGCAGTAGCAATTTTGAAATGTTACTTAATGTGTTAAGTCTGTTTTTAATAAATAAATATGCAGAATTATCTGGGTGGATGCTGCAGTTCAGGGCTCAGTTTCTTATCTGTCCTCTCTCCTATATAGGGAAAGTCAGTAAAAATGGAGTATCCTGTTTATGGTCAGATCTTCATTGGCCTTCTCCTTGCCTCATCAGTGAGCTGTGTGCCCATCGTAGCTATTTATGCGTTCTGTTCGAGACACAAACGGGCAGTAGCAGTATGTGAGGAAATCAATACTGTGTCATCCACCATAACACCATAACATTCATCAAAATACCCACTATTACATCCACCACGTGTACTGTGAGATTCATCATATGATGTATTGTATAGGAATCAGTAGCTAACTGAGTGAATTCACATTAACATCTAAAACTCTCTACATTTAGTGTCATTAGTCATTTTAACAGAAGAGTAAATAAACCTGGCAATTCAGTGTGTTTTAACTTGTTAAATACACAATCTAAATGTACAATTACAAATTGTTATACTTTAATCTATATGATATGGATTTTTTGTAATTATACAAATAGCACTTTATACACAGTAGTACTGTTAGCATACACAATCCAGTTAAAAGAACACTGCAAATATGTGCAGTTATATAATAATTTAATCCAAAAGCATGTGAATTAAACTATTTTATTCTGTAATTTCTGTAAAATATTGTCCCTAGGGATACGATTAGGGTTAGTTATTTTAAAGGTATTCTGTGTAGAAAAATCAGTAATCTGGAAAAAAAAAAATCCTGGTGCTTTTTTGGAGATAATTATATATTGTTTGTCTTTATAAAAATGTAGAAATTGTATTTGAAATGTGCTGTATGAGATGTATTATTGGTTGTGTGTTTTTGCACATGCAAAGCAATGGAATACAACACATTACGTGTTGAAGATAGGAAAATCAAAGCACTTGACCAGGTTTGGATTTTCTGATGCTATAAAACTTAAATGTAATTTTATGGCTTCTTGAAAATAGTGTGAAATATTTTCATGTCATTATTCTGTCATAGTGAAAGTTGCAGCAAAACTCATTGACAAAAATTACTCTAAATTACTCTAAAGAGTAATTATAAAATATCAAAACAGACTCCAAGAAGTTTAAAAAAGTACATGAGTAACAGAGTAAACTAGGTAAGGCACAGAACATAGTATCAATGGGTAACAAGAGAACACAAGGTAACTGAGTGTATACTTTGCAAAGTTCTGGTGAATAAAGGTTTCTATTTAAAGGGTGCATGTGAGAGTGAGTTATTGGATGCAGGTGTGCACAATTAGAAGCTGGGTGATTGCGAGCGGGGAAGTATGTGTGTATTCAGGGTATTGGAGTTCGTCACCGCCATATTTGTAGGCCGTAGTGCTTTCTGGGAAGTTGAGTCCAAGAAAGGTTGTGACATGAGAGTCCCCTCTCCCCCGAATGGCTCACTCTGGGAGCCTTACCTTTTCTAGGTCTACTCCTAGGAAAAGGACCAGGGCAGTCTAGGTGATTAGCGTGGAATTCTTGACAGAGATTTGGATCTAGAATATCTTGTGTGGGTACCCAGCATTGTTCCTCTGGACCAGTCTATGAGATACTCCAGCCGGCCATTCCTCCTATGTGAATTCAAGATGGCCTTTGATGTCTTGGGGGGGGGGGGCATCATTGATTCGTTTGCTGATTTTGAAAGGGCCAGTATATCTATGGTTGAGCTTTTTACATGGATATTGGTGGTGCACGTCTCGTGTGGAGAGCCATACTCGATCTCCTGGTTGGTAATCTGGGTTGAGACCCCGGTGTTTGTCAGGTTGTTCCATATTCTGCCGTGAAGTCTGCTCCAGTCACTGATGGGTGTTTTCCCAAACGCATTCACTCCTTTAAAACCATACATTTACATTTACATTTATTCACTTGGCAGACGCTTTTATCCAAAGCGACTTACAAATGAGAAAAATACAAGCAAAGCGATATATCAAGCAGTGAACAATACAAGTAGTGCTACCATTCAAGATCTATTAATTGAGTTCCAGAAGAAGGAAAGTGCACAGAGTAGAGGTGTAAGTGCAAATTTTTATTATTATTATTATTTATTTATTTATTTTTATGGGTTGGTTAGGTGTTCAAGGAAGAGGTGGGTCTTTAGCTGTTTTTTGAAGATGGGAGAGATTCTACGGTCCGGATTGAGGTTGGAAGTTCATTCCACCACTGAGGAACAGTTAGTTTGAATGTACTTGAAAGGGACCTTAAGCCACTCTGAGTAGGTACTACTAAATGTCGGTCGCTAATCGATCGCAGATTGCGTGAGGGAATGTAAGCCTTCAGGAGAGAGGTGAGGTAGGAGGGTGCTGTTCCAGACAAGCTCTTGAAGGTGAGCATCAAGGCCTTGAATTTGATATGGGTGGCTACAGGAAGCCAGTGGAGGGAGATGAATGGTGTGACATGGGTTCTCTCGGGCTGGTTGAAGATGAGGCATGCTGCTGCATTCTGAATCATTTGAAGGGGTTTGATGGAGGCTGGGAGGCCTGAGAGTAGCAAGTTGCAGTAGTCCAGTTTTGAGATAACAAGAGCCTGGACTAGTATCTGTGTAGCCTGTTCGGTGAGGTAGGGTCTGATTTTCTTGATGTTGTACAGATGTGGTCTGTAAAGGTCAAGCTGTCATCAAGAATCACCCCAAGGTTCCTGGCCGTCCTGGTTGGCTTGAGTGTGGTTGAGCCGTGTTGTACAGTGAGGTTGTGGTTGATTGAGGGACAGGCTGGCATGGTTCAAGGAACTTTGGCCTGGGCACAGGATGTACACAAAGACACCACTCACTGAATCTCAGACAGCATGTTGGGCCACCAGTATTTCCTTCTTAACAGATGATAGGTTCATTGAGTACAGGATTGCTTGAAGCCACTGCTATGTGGGCCCAAGAGTTGAGCAGTGTTTGTAAATGAGCAGGAACAAAGAGCTTGTTCGGAGGGCAAATAGCTGGAATCTGATGTCTAGGGGTACGAGTTAGGACCTGGTCAAAATCCCAGCTAATAGCCCCCACAAAACAGGAAGGAGGAAGAATTTGTTCTTCTTTGGGGACTTCATGTTCAACAGCATGGAGACGTGACAATGCATCTGCTTCTGTATTTTTTGAACTTGCAATAAAAAAGTGTGAAGTGGAAACGGGACGAAGAAGAGGGACCAATGGGCTTGTCTTGGATTTAGGTGTTTAGCTGTTTTGTAAAATGACATAGGGATGTCTATGCATTTACAAGTAAAGCTGCATGGAGCTCCCCAACCAAGCAGCCATTTTCACCAGAGCCAGATCCCCCCCAAAGCAGAAGATCTCATGAAGTAATATGATGTATATAAAGCGATGATCTAATAAGATTGAGAACATTTATTAAAGGTTTGTGTTTCAGTTATAGACAGTTAGGTGTAGTATATGTTGTCCTTCTCTAGAAAACTCATGCATATTTCATATAATCACAGAGTTATGATTATTCTCTTCCTGTATGTGTTGAGTTATAATGGCTCTAAAGTGCATTGTGTGAAATTAAACCTCATGTCATTTGCTTTCAGCTAATCTGCTGCAGTATTTTAAGCTCCTTATCGCCTTTTGTTTTCTTGAGTCGTATAATTTCAGTCAGGAATGTGAGTTCGGTGTAAAGGTCAGAGATTCACTGGGAATAAAGTTCACAGCAGCGTGGTCTGAAAACACTTCATGTACCTTACAGAAGTAAGAATCTAATAACATATTCAGTAACAATGAGGAATTATGGAACAATTATTTCTCCAACAGTTTATTAATGACATTACTGCTGAGGGTACAACACACATTATTTAAATAATATTTTTAAGGACTTTTCACATAATGAACAAATGCAAAGCTTGGGATTTAATTGAACATTTTATTGAGTTTATAAAACAATATAATATATAATAAAAATTCTGGCAGACCTGGAACAATGTAGGTATGTGTGCGTGTGCATGTGCGTGCATGGTGATCACAAAAATTTAAATGCTGAACTAATTGAGACATAAGGTTTCTAATTGACACCAAGCTGCACTTCTATGCTGAAGACTCCAGACATTTATCATTAAACAATGCTGAGAAGATGAAAGAGTGTCTTTTTCACACATTGTAAGTGGCATTTTAACATAACACAGCTACAGTTTAACCTGCAGACTTACTTTCACATGTTTAAACTTTAATCTTTTTAACCATTTACTGTTGTTCTTAAAACTGTGAAACTTCGCATTGTTTTCATTGTATTCTGTTCTAGGGATGTTTAAATAAAAAGAAAGGAAAAAAGAAATCAAACTACTGAGTGGATGTTTTCTGAAAGTTGGATATAGACATTTAAACACTGAACATCAGTTGATGGATAATTGTAATAAAAATATCAAATGACTGATTATAGGGATGAACTGTAGCATGAGCCAAAGGTGTTTCATTAGCATTATAATGTTAGGATGCTAAACTATCAGTCACACAGGAACTGTTTTAGAAGTTAAAGAGCTAAATTAGGGAATATGAATAGGAATGTAAAGTACATTATCATAGGTAAAACAGGGCAAACGACAAAACATTAAATAGAAATGTCTCTGTGTTCGAAACCTTTAAACTGTTTTCTGTGGATTTGTACTGTGCAAATTAAGTCATGCTAACTAACTACATTACACTGCCTTGAATTGACAATGGAACAAATTAATTGTAACATCCAGCCCAGACAATCCCATGCTAATCCCATCCCATCCCCCAAATTCTAAATGTATTCTTCTGTTCATTCTTCTCCTTCATACTCATTTCCTGAATAACAATATATATTATAAGCAGATGGACTCTTATTGAGTGTGTCTAGATCAATTCCCTTGCTCCCTAGGTTGTGAATCAGTACATGGTGTTCGGACCCTGTTAAGAATCAAAGTTAGAAATTGCTTATGTAAGTAATCATTTGAGAGCTACAACAATGATAAGCTACTTACATTTGTAGATGAAGTTGGCTGAGAGTTCGTCCCCATTTTTTTCAAGCTGAGCGGCTTCAGAAAACATAATGTAATTTCCAGTAAGGGAACATAGTGAGCATCGATGCTCCCTGGTTTTTGCAGTGCATTGTGGGATTTTTTAGAGCATAAACGTTCCAGTGCCCTTGAAGGATTTTGCAATTGAGACAGTCCTTAAAATGGCCAACTCCCTGATCAGTGCCCTGACTACTGAACTAGGGAGTTGATTGAGATGCACCGTCATGTTGTGAATCCTTACACGTTGCCTGTTGCTCTAGCAAGTTCTGAGCTGTTGATATCGAATATATTTTTCCCTTTGTTTGATCCTATTTTGTCTTGTCTAATTTTTGCTATTGTCTCACCATTCTGGCAGTGGTGGCTTGGTGGTTAAGGCTCTGGGTTACTGGTTGTAATGGTGGTGGTTCAAGCCCCAGCACTGCCAAGCTGTCACTGTTGGGCCCTTGAGCAAGGCCCTTGACCCTCTCCCCTCCAGGGGTGCTGTATCATGGCTGACCCTGTGCTCTGACCCTGACTTTGTGACATGCTGGGGTATGTGAAAAAAAGAATTTCAGTGTGCTGTAATGTATATGTGGCCAATAAAGACTCATTATCTGGATTTGTCTATGCCTCCCTTTTTTAGATTATTGACCTTGCCTGTTCCTCCGAGCACTTTTCGGATTGTGTTTGGTCTGTGCATGTTTTGTGATTTTCTTTTTGGTACCTGACCTTGAGGCGTGAATGTTTTTTACCTTGCTCTTTATCCAAATAAAACTTTGCACATGGGTATGTATAACCTGTCTGAGAGTCTTTCATTAGATTAATATAAAGTGCATAATAATGATTGTTGAAGTTTTTTAAGTAACACTTTGTGCTAGATAACTAGTGTAATCGTTTCTGCACCAGTTTATTTAAATTAAGATTTAGTGTCTCTTTGGTGAGTTAATTATATACTGCTAGTCTGGAAAATGTTAAAATGATGTATATAGCTTTTTCCTTTACTTACACTTTCAATCAAAATAAAATATTAGGAATAGATGAGACTTTTAGAGTGCTTACTTTATGTAAATTACTTTACATAATCTGATAGCATTTACATTTACATTTACATTTATGCACTTAGCAGACGCTTTTATCCAAAGCGACTTACAAATGAGAAAGATACAAAATGCATTGCAGTGAAAAAGAAAAAGTTTTGTTGTAGCTTAAGTAGGATTTGATTAATCTCTTTGCTCAGTTTGCCATGCAACAGAAGACACTGGGAAGGGTCCTGATTTATCTAAGTCTGTTTTTATAAACATTTTCATCATAAATGTTATTTTATCATACACTACAGCTGTCAGAAAGTTTTCCAAACGAATGTGTCTAAAACCTGTATGTTTTATTGACTGGAACATGTCCGAAATGAAAGGCTCAGATCTCCACATTGGAATGTGATAGGAATACCAAACCTTCACTCTTATTCTTGACCTCCCTAATGCACTATACAAATATGGGGAAAGTTGGAGAAAGTAAACTTTTCCACAAAAAACCAACAAAACACAAAGCCCTTGTTGTTTTTATCTTTTGGGTAAAATATTTTATGATCTCAAATTTTCCCCAAATTCACACCATGCATTAGAGAGGTCAGGTCTAAGATGGAAGTGCACTTAGTTTTCTCCTATCACATGCCAAAACTGAGATATGAGATCCTCTGTTTGAACCCTGCACAGGGATGTGTCATGACCCTCTTCCAGTCCAAGTACAGTGGAAAACCAGAGTCAAAATTCTAAAAATCGCTGCATCCTCATTATGTGATTTATAATGACAAAAGTCCAACATACTGCTGTAACTTCTGTCCCTTGGTGGTGTAGTGGTTAGAGTTTGTGTTTGTGTTGTGGTATGTGCAGCTACAGGTTCTAAACTTCCTTTTGGCAAGTTTAAGGATAAATTGTGCTGTTGTATTGTGACATGTTTCATTAAGTCCAAAAAACACACACTCTCACACAGATGTTATATCTCTTTCTTTTTGGTGTAGTAGTTTGTGTCTGCGGCAGAGGTGGGGTTCCAGAAGGTGTTGGTTCTGCTCTGCATTCCAAAACCCTCCGGAATCCTCCAAAATCCTAAAACCCTCTAAAACCCTCCGAAACCCTAAAACACTCCGAAACCCTCCAAATCACTCCAAAATCTAAAACACTTGTTGTGGAAATTATACAACACTCGCAGACTCGTCCTCTGAAGTGAAAAAAGGTTTATTTCAGAAAGATGCTTAATACAGGATAGAAGAAAGCAGGATAGAATAATGAGAGAGCTCTGAGGCGCTTGTGCTGAACATCTACTATATATACTAAACACAGAGCATGATACACTTTTATGTACCGATAAGAAGCAGTTTGAGGCAGTTCAAACAGGCTTTGTTTTAGGGTCTTAGAAGATGTGCAGACGAACCTTGAACAGAAAAACATGTTTGTGTCTCTGCATGCAGATAAACATTCTGTACTGATCTAAGTGACATGACATGGCCTTCTTAGGCGTTATCCTCTGATGAGAATCAACAGAACAAGAACAAAACTATTACAAACTTGCTGATCCACATATGCTGGCAGGTGGACAGGGAGGCCAGGATGGAGCCTTCGATAAAGACAGAGTATTTGCGCTCAGGTGAGGCAATGATCTGCAAAGACAAGACCAGCATTAGTCTCACATTAAAGCATTCACCTGCCTTTTCATTCATTAGCCACCCATGGTGCATAAACCAAGCTCACCTTAATTTTCATTGTGCTAGGGGCCGGGGATGTGATTTCCTTCTGCATCCTGTCTGCAATGCCAGCGTACATGGTGGTATTACCGGACAGTACAGTTTTGGCATACAGATCCTTATGGATGTTCATGTCACACTTCATGATGGAGTTGAAAGTGGTCTCGCGGATTACACAGGACTCCATACCTGAAGATCAAGACAGTATTAGACAAGGTCTCCAGAAGCACTTTTGAGGGAAATTATTCATTTTTCCTTTGTAATAGTTTTGTTGTTTTTGTTCTGTTCATGTTCATCAGAGGATAACGTCAAAGAAGGTCATGTCATTTAGATTAGTACAGAACATTTATCTGCTTACAGAGACACAAACACGTTTTTCTGTTAAGGGTTCGACCCTGAAACAAAGCCTGTTTGAACAGCCTAAAGCTGCTCCTTATCGGTACATAGAAGTGTATCGTGCCCTGTGCATCATATATATAGTAGATGTTCAGCACATGCGCCTCAGAGCGCTCTTATTATTTTATCCTGCTTTCTTCTATCCTGCATTCTTCTGTCCTGTATTCATCCTTCTGTAATAAACCTTTTCACCTGAGAGTCTGCGAGTGTTGTCTAATTTCCACGACACACTGAACAGTACAAGTGCTCTAACTACAGTGCTTGTTAACTTCTTACCCAGGAAAGATTGCTGGAAGAGAGCCTCGGGGCACCCGAACCTCTTGTTGCCAATGGTGACAACCTGTCCATCAGGCAGCTCGTAGCTCTTCTCCAGAGAGGAGGAAGAGGCAGCGGTGCCCATCTCCTGCTTGAAGTCAAGGGCAATGTAGCAGAGCTTCTCCTTGATGTCACGGACAATTTCTCTCTCGGCTGTGGTAGTGAAGCCGTGGCCTCTCTCGGTCAGGATCTTCATGAGGTAGTCAGTCAGGTCACGGCCAGCATACCAACCGTCACACCCTGTAAAAAGAAAGACAATCATGTTAAAGGAAAGATTTGCCATACCAAAAGAAAAACAATGTAAATAAGCAGTGTAAATAAATTCTTTTAAAAGCCAAGCTACAACTTTTTTATGGCACAGGTTTTGGATGTACTGGAGATAAAAAGGAATATATATATATATATATATATATATATATATATATATATATATATATATATATAAAGGCAGCTATTTTGCCCTGTTTCACAATAGTCAATCCTTGAGGACACATTTAACCTGTACCTTAAGGAACAAAAACAGTGTCTTATGAACTGCTAAGTGTACCGAAACCGTTTTTTCTCAGAGAGGACTCTTAATCTCATTAATAAAAATGAATGTATTTATTCACGTTAATGTATTTATTTACATTAACAGTATTTAAATTCTGTTAATGTAAATACAAGAAAATTTGATACTTTTTGCATTATTACTTTGTAAAAACTGCATTATTTTACCATAAAAGCTCTTAAAACAACAGTAAATCAGTAAAATGATGACTCCAACGTCTTTACAAATAAGAACTAATGCAGTGTTATGGAATTATTATTAAATTGATATAAAATGCAATGACGTTTTAAAGTCACGTCTTTATTTTATTGGCCATATGCATAGTATTGTATGTATATGGCATTGCATCATATTAATAAAATAATATGTTAAAAAGCATAATTTTATGTTTTGAAGCTCAGTCTTTATTTTATTTTTTATTGGCTTTTCAGTTGTCCAATATGTGCCACGACGCTGCATAATATAACGAAAGCATATTTTTAACGAGCATTTTATGTTTTATAGTTATGGCCTTTTGTGTCCAATCAGCGCTCAAGACGTTGCATTCACGTGCGCTGGCGCCTTACGCTTGATCTGGCAACTTTTCTGGAACAAACATAAACAAACAACGCACAGACCACGCTGAGCTGATGAAAAAACAAAAAACATTTCACACGGAATGTCTGGTGAGCACAAATAAACACATTCTGTAAAGTTAAAGTTCAATAATTGTTTTAGTTATCTGAATACAGCTTTTGTTTTTATTTTCATAGTATAACATTTATATTAATGTTATAGTAACTTACATTACACGGACCTGTTGGTTGTCTAGATAGAACGTTTTATCCTTTTAATATATAACCTTACACATTGGAAATTAACGGATTCGCCATAACAGCCCTATACGGAACCCTACGGAGCCCCCCATAGTGTCAGGTAAGAAAAAAAACAAACAAACAGCCATGTGTAATCCGTGCTCTCAGATTCGTAATCAGTGCTCACAGATTTGTAAACCGCGCGCACCGCGTTAAAGTTGGGTTTATATTGGACATTCTCTTCTATTTGTCAAGAGAAACACACAGAAATGACATAATGTGTATTGAGTGGACATAGAACCAATACAACTGAAAATCTTTATTAATTTTCTCCCGTTAAAGCCCGCGGAAGCCAATCTCTGGGAAACGCAGGTCATCAGCGTTTTATAATGATGGAGTCAGTAAGGGACCGTCTAAAAAGTGCATGACCTGGGCAACTGTATAAGATTCTACTAAGTGTATAGGCGTCTACTTCACAGGATATCTAACTTATTGCAGTGTTAGGATACAGTGTGGATAAAGTATGTGTTTATAGCATATAAATTATTAAATATAGACCTTTTTACTACACATATAAACTTATTGTGCCATATAAAACCCCGGGTTAGGCCTAGCAGCTACAGCAAAATGCTGTTTTTGTTGCTTAAAGAATGTCTGTAAATAGAAATGAAATTAAATTTTTATCATTCACATTATATTATACTCTATTCTTCTTATCAATGACAACTTTATTTTGAGACTTAACTCAATGAGACTAAAGAGATTCAACCTTCTGAAAGCAACATACTACTTTCAACATAAACAACAGAGCATGCATGCAATAGCAAGGAACTTTTGTTTTGAGCATCTGATATTGCAAAAAGCTGTATGTTTATGCTTTCCGGGCATTTGGTTGATGCGTAATCCATTTCGTTAATAGAATGGTGTGCTGTCTTGTTCCGGTTAATGATTGTTTTGCTTTCTGGTAAAGATTGTAATTATTCAAAATATTTGTTCAAGTTGAAGCAAACATGGAGTACATTCTTGTACCGCTGTTTTAAGGAGAAGAATATGGTTGTCCAAAGTATATATTTACTATGTTTGTGGAATTTAAATAAAAAGTGCATTTGCTTTTCATACCAGTTCTGGGTGTTCTTGTTATATATTCAAAATTTATTTTACTGAAGTACTTTTTTTCTGGCAACCACAGCTGCCAGTTGTTTTGTTTCCCGTAAATTTTACGGTATTTTTTTTTTTTTAGTGTACCTTCTGTTCCAGGTGGCGTTGTGCTGGATGGAGCTTGACTGCCCTCATGTGTCCACCCTCAGGAATGGCAATTTCCCAGTAGCAGTATTCTGGGTAAGTAATATGACATGATATTACTATTAATCTCTCTCTCCTTTTTTAACCCGTTCATAATAATTATTGTTGTAATGTAATAATGTATGTTATACATTACCTTTATCTTTGAAACTTCTAACAACATTAGAAATACATTTATATTCTCATCGCTGCTCCTATGTAACTTAATGCATTCCGTAGGTGGCCTCACCTATTTCAATCGAGAATATCCAGAAATAGTGAAGATTACAATGTTAATATTATATTAGAAAAGAATGTGTGTACTTTATGTTGATAAATATACTGCTATGTACAAGATAGAATGTTAACGTAATGAGAGACGTATAACGTCTCTTTCTGTTGGTCTCCCCGGCACACACACAGACATATATAGTGAAATCAGAGAAGCAAGCCATAAGATCTGTTATGACATCACATTCAGAGTTCTAGACCTATCTTGATGATATGCTTGACGGTTGTTCCCTTTATGACGCCATGAATCTCGAGTTTTTAAACGTGGTGTCTGAGCACGCCTCTGTATTCATTTGACCAAAGTTTAATTTAATCATTAATCATCTAACCTTTTTATTTTGTTTGTTTATCTAGCATGTTTACGAGAGGACATTGTCACAAATTAGCTGTACAGATATCTGGATATATTATTTCAATGTAAAGTTTAAAATAAACAATAAAAACCATTTCCATGTCAAGACACAAGGGTATGTTTTTAAAAAAGATAGTAGTAATAATAATAATAATAATAATAATAATAATAATAATAATAATGATGCTGTTAAACAGTTCAGAAGCTCAGTGTATTGTCCTTGATATGTGAAAACTATACAATGCACAGTAATAACACTGATTAGCTGTGTCTGTGTAAAATAGCCCAAACCTACCTTCTGTTTCAGGCAGCGTTGTGCTGGAAGGAGCTTGACTGCCCTCGTGTGTCCAAACTCGGGAATGGCAATTTCCCAGTAGTGGTATTCTGTTCCAAGTCTACACTTGTAGTAGTTAGCCAAGAGTGGGGTAAGAACTATGACATGATTTTACTATTAATCTCTCTCTCTCTCTCTTTGCCCCACTCGTGATAATTATTGTTGTCATGTAATAATTGTATACATTACCTTCATCTTTGTAATCTTCCCTATTTGTGGATATTCTCAAGCGAAACAGTTGAGGCCACCTAGGGAACACATGAAGTTGCATAGGAGCAGTGATGAGAATGAACATGAACGTTGACGCTCATGAACAAATCTGGCAGTTTCATTAGGAACCCACTACCTTAGAGAAGGAACTGTAGAATTTGCAGTTGAGATACTGACCCTAAACAAAACTAACCAGCAGTGCTTTCTTGGGGTGGTGATGAAGTTAGAGTTGAACTGGCAAGAAAGATATTAGAGAGAGGCTTCCTAGACTCCTAAGGATGTTCAATTAGAACCTGCAATGAACTCACCTGATTCAAATAATCAGCTAATGGGGGGGTCACATAAGTCTATGTGGGGTGAGAGATGTGAGACAGAGAGAGAGAGACGAATTTTCATAGCATCTATTACTTCTTACCCCACTCTTGTCTAACTACTACAAATATAGACTTCTAAACACCGCCCTTAAAAGCTTAATAGCAGAATACTGCTTCTGGGAAATTGCCGTTCCCGAGTTTGGGCACACGAGGGCAGTCATGTTCCATCCAGCACAACACACAATGCCGCCTAAAACAGAAGATTGGTTGTAGGTACTTTACTACTGCTATTTCTACTGCTACTAATAATAATACTAATAATGACCTCAATCGAAGTAATTAAATATGTAATAAAAGGTTGTCTATATAGCTGACCTCATTTTTCTACACAGTAAGTTAAAAGCGCACAACTGTCAGAATCCCAGTTCATAATTATGTTTGATTGGCCAAGTGCAATAAAGTGTGCGAGGAATCCGACTCTTTTTGAGCTTATTGAACATTACACATCGCTGTAACAATCTCATTGGCACTACTTAATTGCTCATAGTTTAGTTTACGAGTACAA